>NW_027144072.1:0-42517 GCF_026170545.1 Melanerpes formicivorus | reverse complement strand
TGTAAATAAAAACAAACGAGATGGTAATGTTTAAATGTAAAATGCTTGATTTCGAGAGTGAGCGAAACTAATGAAAACATTGTTGGGGTAAAACCTAAAGGGAAAGACCTAGCACCAAATCCAATTTGCCATCTGATCTAACTTCTGGAGGCAGTCAAAATGATCCTCAGAATTCTTCCCTACCTTATTCCTGTGCTGAGATACAGGCTGCTCCAACCTGCTGTAAAATGCTTGATTTCGAGAGTGAGCGAAACTAATGAAAACATTGTTGGGGTAAAACCTAAAGGGAAAGACCTAGCACCAAATCCAATTTGCCATCTGATCTAACTTCTGGAGGCAGTCAAAATGAGCCTTAGAATTCTTCCCTACCTTATTCCTGTGCTGAGATACAGGCTGCTCCAACCTGCTGTAAAATGCTTGATTTCGAGAGTGAGCGAAACTAATGAAAACATTGTTGGGGTAAAACCTAAAGGGAAAGACCTAGCACCAAATCCAATTTGCCATCTGATCTAACTTCTGGAGGCAGTCAAAATGAGCCTTAGAATTCTTCCCTACCTTATTCCTGTGCTGAGATACAGGCTGCTCCAACCTGCTGTAAAATGCTTGATTTCGAGAGTGAGCGAAACTAATGAAAACATTGTTGGGGTAAAACCTAAAGGGAAAGACCTAGCACCAAATCCAATTTGCCATCTGATCTAACTTCTGGAGGCAGTCAAAATGAGCCTTTGAATTCTTCCCTACCTTATTCCTGTACTGAGATACAGGCTGCTCCAACCTGCTGTAAAATGCTTGATTTCGAGAGTGAGCGAAACTAATGAAAACATTGTTGGGGTAAAACCTAAAGGGAAAGACCTAGCACCAAATCCAATTTGCCATCTGATCTAACTTCTGGAGGCAGTCAAAATGAGCCTTAGAATTCTTCCCTACCTTATTCCTGTGCTGAGATACAGGCTGCTCCAACCTGCTGTAAAATGCTTGATTTCGAGAGTGAGCGAAACTAATGAAAACATTGTTGGGGTAAAACCTAAAGGGAAAGACCTAGCACCAAATCCAATTTGCCATCTGATCTAACTTCTGGAGGCAGTCAAAATGAGCCTTAGAATTCTTCCCTACCTTATTCCTGTGCTGAGATACAGGCTGCTCCAACCTGCTGTAAAATGCTTGATTTCGAGAGTGAGCGAAACTAATGACAACATTGTTGGGGTAAAACCTAAAGGGAAAGACCTAGCACCAAATCCAATTTGCCATCTGATCTAACTTCTGGAGGCAGTCAAAATGAGCCTTAGAATTCTTCCCTACCTTATTCCTGTGCTGAGATACAGGCTGCTCCAACCTGCTGTAAAATGCTTGATTTCGAGAGTGAGCGAAACTAATGAAAACATTGTTGGGGTAAAACCTAAAGGGAAAGACCTAGCACCAAATCCAATTTGCCATCTGATCTAACTTCTGGAGGCAGTCAAAATGATCCTCAGAATTCTTCCCTACCTTATTCCTGTGCTGAGATACAGGCTGCTCCAACCTGCTGTAAAATGCTTGATTTCGAGAGTGAGCGAAACTAATGAAAACATTGTTGGGGTAAAACCTAAAGGGAAAGACCTAGCACCAAATCCAATTTGCCATCTGATCTAACTTCTGGAGGCAGTCAAAATGAGCCTTAGAATTCTTCCCTACCTTATTCCTGTGCTGAGATACAGGCTGCTCCAACCTGCTGTAAAATGCTTGATTTCGAGAGTGAGCGAAACTAATGAAAACATTGTTGGGGTAAAACCTAAAGGGAAAGACCTAGCACCAAATCCAATTTGCCATCTGATCTAACTTCTGGAGGCAGTCAAAATGATCCTCAGAATTCTTCCCTACCTTATTCCTGTGCTGAGATACAGGCTGCTCCAACCTGCTGTAAAATGCTTGATTTCGAGAGTGAGCGAAACTAATGAAAACATTGTTGGGGTAAAACCTAAAGGGAAAGACCTAGCACCAAATCCAATTTGCCATCTGATCTAACTTCTGGAGGCAGTCAAAATGAGCCTTAGAATTCTTCCCTACCTTATTCCTGTGCTGAGATACAGGCTGCTCCAACCTGCTGTAAAATGCTTGATTTCGAGAGTGAGCGAAACTAATGAAAACATTGTTGGGGTAAAACCTAAAGGGAAAGACCTAGCACCAAATCCAATTTGCCATCTGATCTAACTTCTGGAGGCAGTCAAAATGAGCCTTAGAATTCTTCCCTACCTTATTCCTGTGCTGAGATACAGGCTGCTCCAACCTGCTGTAAAATGCTTGATTTCGAGAGTGAGCGAAACTAATGAAAACATTGTTGGGGTAAAACCTAAAGGGAAAGACCTAGCACCAAATCCAATTTGCCATCTGATCTAACTTCTGGAGGCAGTCAAAATGAGCCTTAGAATTCTTCCCTACCTTATTCCTGTGCTGAGATACAGGCTGCTCCAACCTGCTGTAAAATGCTTGATTTCGAGAGTGAGCGAAACTAATGAAAACATTGTTGGGGTAAAACCTAAAGGGAAAGACCTAGCACCAAATCCAATTTGCCATCTGATCTAACTTCTGGAGGCAGTCAAAATGAGCCTTAGAATTCTTCCCTACCTTATTCCTGTGCTGAGATACAGGCTGCTCCAACCTGCTGTAAAATGCTTGATTTCGAGAGTGAGCGAAACTAATGAAAACATTGTTGGGGTAAAACCTAAAGGGAAAGACCTAGCACCAAATCCAATTTGCCATCTGATCTAACTTCTGGAGGCAGTCAAAATGAGCCTTAGAATTCTTCCCTACCTTATTCCTGTGCTGAGATACAGGCTGCTCCAACCTGCTGTAAAATGCTTGATTTCGAGAGTGAGCGAAACTAATGAAAACATTGTTGGGGTAAAACCTAAAGGGAAAGACCTAGCACCAAATCCAATTTGCCATCTGATCTAACTTCTGGAGGCAGTCAAAATGAGCCTTAGAATTCTTCCCTACCTTATTCCTGTGCTGAGATACAGGCTGCTCCAACCTGCTGTAAAATGCTTGATTTCGAGAGTGAGCGAAACTAATGAAAACATTGTTGGGGTAAAACCTAAAGGGAAAGACCTAGCACCAAATCCAATTGGCCATCTGATCTAACTTCTGGAGGCAGTCAAAATGAGCCTTAGAATTCTTCCCTACCTTATTCCTGTGCTGAGATACAGGCTGCTCCAACCTGCTGTAAAATGCTTGATTTCGAGAGTGAGCGAAACTAATGAAAACATTGTTGGGGTAAAACCTAAAGGGAAAGACCTAGCACCAAATCCAATTTGCCATCTGATCTAACTTCTGGAGGCAGTCAAAATGAGCCTTAGAATTCTTCCCTACCTTATTCCTGTGCTGAGATACAGGCTGCTCCAACCTGCTGTAAAATGCTTGATTTCGAGAGTGAGCGAAACTAATGAAAACATTGTTGGGGTAAAACCTAAAGGGAAAGACCTAGCACCAAATCCAATTTGCCATCTGCTCTAACTTCTGGAGGCAGTCAAAATGAGCCTTAGAATTCTTCCCTACCTTATTCCTGTGCTGAGATACAGGCTGCTCCAACCTGCTGTAAAATGCTTGATTTCGAGAGTGAGCGAAACTAATGAAAACATTGTTGGGGTAAAACCTAAAGGGAAAGACCTAGCACCAAATCCAATTTGCCATCTGATCTAACTTCTGGAGGCAGTCAAAATGATCCTCAGAATTCTTCCCTACCTTATTCCTGTGCTGAGATACAGGCTGCTCCAACCTGCTGTAAAATGCTTGATTTCGAGAGTGAGCGAAACTAATGAAAACATTGTTGGGGTAAAACCTAAAGGGAAAGACCTAGCACCAAATCCAATTTGCCATCTGATCTAACTTCTGGAGGCAGTCAAAATGAGCCTTTGAATTCTTCCCTACCTTATTCCTGTGCTGAGATACAGGCTGCTCCAACCTGCTGTAAAATGCTTGATTTCGAGAGTGAGCGAAACTAATGAAAACATTGTTGGGGTAAAACCTAAAGGGAAAGACCTAGCACCAAATCCAATTTGCCATCTGATCTAACTTCTGGAGGCAGTCAAAATGAGCCTTAGAATTCTTCCCTACCTTATTCCTGTGCTGAGATACAGGCTGCTCCAACCTGCTGTAAAATGCTTGATTTCGAGAGTGAGCGAAACTAATGAAAACATTGTTGGGGTAAAACCTAAAGGGAAAGACCTAGCACCAAATCCAATTTGCCATCTGATCTAACTTCTGGAGGCAGTCAAAATGAGCCTTAGAATTCTTCCCTACCTTATTCCTGTGCTGAGATACAGGCTGCTCCAACCTGCTGTAAAATGCTTGATTTCGAGAGTGAGCGAAACTAATGAAAACATTGTTGGGGTAAAACCTAAAGGGAAAGACCTAGCACCAAATCCAATTTGCCATCTGATCTAACTTCTGGAGGCAGTCAAAATGAGCCTTAGAATTCTTCCCTACCTTATTCCTGTGCTGAGATACAGGCTGCTCCAACCTGCTGTAAAATGCTTGATTTCGAGAGTGAGCGAAACTAATGAAAACATTGTTGGGGTAAAACCTAAAGGGAAAGACCTAGCACCAAATCCAATTTGCCATCTGATCTAACTTCTGGAGGCAGTCAAAATGAGCCTTAGAATTCTTCCCTACCTTATTCCTGTGCTGAGATACAGGCTGCTCCAACCTGCTGTAAAATGCTTGATTTCGAGAGTGAGCGAAACTAATGAAAACATTGTTGGGGTAAAACCTAAAGGGAAAGACCTAGCACCAAATCCAATTTGCCATCTGATCTAACTTCTGGAGGCAGTCAAAATGAGCCTTAGAATTCTTCCCTACCTTATTCCTGTGCTGAGATACAGGCTGCTCCAACCTGCTGTAAAATGCTTGATTTCGAGAGTGAGCGAAACTAATGAAAACATTGTTGGGGTAAAACCTAAAGGGAAAGACCTAGCACCAAATCCAATTGGCCATCTGATCTAACTTCTGGAGGCAGTCAAAATGAGCCTTAGAATTCTTCCCTACCTTATTCCCTGTGCTGAGATACAGGCTGCTCCAACCTGCTGTAAAATGCTGGATTTCGAGAGTGAGCGAAACTAATGAAAACATTGTTGGGGTAAAACCTAAAGGGAAAGACCTAGCACCAAATCCAATTTGCCATCTGATCTAACTTCTGGAGGCAGTCAAAATGAGCCTTTGAATTCTTCCCTACCTTATTCCTGTGCTGAGATACAGGCTGCTCCAACCTGCTGTAAAATGCTTGATTTCGAGAGTGAGCGAAACTAATGAAAACATTGTTGGGGTAAAACCTAAAGGGAAAGACCTAGCACCAAATCCAATTTGCCATCTGATCTAACTTCTGGAGGCAGTCAAAATGAGCCTTAGAATTCTTCCCTACCTTATTCCTGTGCTGAGATACAGGCTGCTCCAACCTGCTGTAAAATGCTTGATTTCGAGAGTGAGCGAAACTAATGAAAACATTGTTGGGGTAAAACCTAAAGGGAAAGACCTAGCACCAAATCCAATTTGCCATCTGATCTAACTTCTGGAGGCAGTCAAAATGAGCCTTAGAATTCTTCCCTACCTTATTCCTGTGCTGAGATACAGGCTGCTCCAACCTGCTGTAAAATGCTTGATTTCGAGAGTGAGCGAAACTAATGAAAACATTGTTGGGGTAAAACCTAAAGGGAAAGACCTAGCACCAAATCCAATTTGCCATCTGATCTAACTTCTGGAGGCAGTCAAAATGAGCCTTAGAATTCTTCCCTACCTTATTCCTGTGCTGAGATACAGGCTGCTCCAACCTGCTGTAAAATGCTTGATTTCGAGAGTGAGCGAAACTAATGAAAACATTGTTGGGGTAAAACCTAAAGGGAAAGACCTAGCACCAAATCCAATTTGCCATCTGATCTAACTTCTGGAGGCAGTCAAAATGAGCCTTAGAATTCTTCCCTACCTTATTCCTGTGCTGAGATACAGGCTGCTCCAACCTGCTGTAAAATGCTTGATTTCGAGAGTGAGCGAAACTAATGAAAACATTGTTGGGGTAAAACCTAAAGGGAAAGACCTAGCACCAAATCCAATTTGCCATCTGATCTAACTTCTGGAGGCAGTCAAAATGAGCCTTAGAATTCTTCCCTACCTTATTCCTGTGCTGAGATACAGGCTGCTCCAACCTGCTGTAAAATGCTTGATTTCGAGAGTGAGCGAAACTAATGAAAACATTGTTGGGGTAAAACCTAAAGGGAAAGACCTAGCACCAAATCCAATTTGCCATCTGATCTAACTTCTGGAGGCAGTCAAAATGAGCCTTAGAATTCTTCCCTACCTTATTCCTGTGCTGAGATACAGGCTGCTCCAACCTGCTGTAAAATGCTTGATTTCGAGAGTGAGCGAAACTAATGAAAACATTGTTGGGGTAAAACCTAAAGGGAAAGACCTAGCACCAAATCCAATTTGCCATCTGATCTAACTTCTGGAGGCAGTCAAAATGAGCCTTAGAATTCTTCCCTACCTTATTCCTGTGCTGAGATACAGGCTGCTCCAACCTGCTGTAAAATGCTTGATTTCGAGAGTGAGCGAAACTAATGAAAACATTGTTGGGGTAAAACCTAAAGGGAAAGACCTAGCACCAAATCCAATTTGCCATCTGATCTAACTTCTGGAGGCAGTCAAAATGAGCCTTAGAATTCTTCCCTACCTTATTCCTGTGCTGAGATACAGGCTGCTCCAACCTGCTGTAAAATGCTGGATTTCGAGAGTGAGCGAAACTAATGAAAACATTGTTGGGGTAAAACCTAAAGGGAAAGACCTAGCACCAAATCCAATTTGCCATCTGATCTAACTTCTGGAGGCAGTCAAAATGAGCCTTTGAATTCTTCCCTACCTTATTCCTGTGCTGAGATACAGGCTGCTCCAACCTGCTGTAAAATGCTTGATTTCGAGAGTGAGCGAAACTAATGAAAACATTGTTGGGGTAAAACCTAAAGGGAAAGACCTAGCACCAAATCCAATTTGCCATCTGATCTAACTTCTGGAGGCAGTCAAAATGAGCCTTAGAATTCTTCCCTACCTTATTCCTGTGCTGAGATACAGGCTGCTCCAACCTGCTGTAAAATGCTTGATTTCGAGAGTGAGCGAAACTAATGAAAACATTGTTGGGGTAAAACCTAAAGGGAAAGACCTAGCACCAAATCCAATTTGCCATCTGATCTAACTTCTGGAGGCAGTCAAAATGAGCCTTAGAATTCTTCCCTACCTTATTCCTGTGCTGAGATACAGGCTGCTCCAACCTGCTGTAAAATGCTTGATTTCGAGAGTGAGCGAAACTAATGAAAACATTGTTGGGGTAAAACCTAAAGGGAAAGACCTAGCACCAAATCCAATTTGCCATCTGATCTAACTTCTGGAGGCAGTCAAAATGAGCCTTAGAATTCTTCCCTACCTTATTCCTGTGCTGAGATACAGGCTGCTCCAACCTGCTGTAAAATGCTTGATTTCGAGAGTGAGCGAAACTAATGAAAACATTGTTGGGTAAAACCTAAAGGGAAAGACCTAGCACCAAATCCAATTTGCCATCTGATCTAACTTCTGGAGGCAGTCAAAATGAGCCTTAGAATTCTTCCCTACCTTATTCCTGTGCTGAGATACAGGCTGCTCCAACCTGCTGTAAAATGCTTGATTTCGAGAGTGAGCGAAACTAATGAAAACATTGTTGGGGTAAAACCTAAAGGGAAAGACCTAGCACCAAATCCAATTTGCCATCTGATCTAACTTCTGGAGGCAGTCAAAATGAGCCTTAGAATTCTTCCCTACCTTATTCCTGTGCTGAGATACAGGCTGCTCCAACCTGCTGTAAAATGCTTGATTTCGAGAGTGAGCGAAACTAATGAAAACATTGTTGGGGTAAAACCTAAAGGGAAAGACCTAGCACCAAATCCAATTTGCCATCTGATCTAACTTCTGGAGGCAGTCAAAATGAGCCTTAGAATTCTTCCCTACCTTATTCCTGTGCTGAGATACAGGCTGCTCCAACCTGCTGTAAAATGCTTGATTTCGAGAGTGAGCGAAACTAATGAAAACATTGTTGGGGTAAAACCTAAAGGGAAAGACCTAGCACCAAATCCAATTTGCCATCTGATCTAACTTCTGGAGGCAGTCAAAATGATCCTTAGAATTCTTCCCTACCTTATTCCTGTGCTGAGATACAGGCTGCTCCAACCTGCTGTAAAATGCTTGATTTCGAGAGTGAGCGAAACTAATGAAAACATTGTTGGGGTAAAACCTAAAGGGAAAGACCTAGCACCAAATCCAATTTGCCATCTGATCTAACTTCTGGAGGCAGTCAAAATGAGCCTTAGAATTCTTCCCTACCTTATTCCTGTGCTGAGATACAGGCTGCTCCAACCTGCTGTAAAATGCTTGATTTCGAGAGTGAGCGAAACTAATGAAAACATTGTTGGGGTAAAACCTAAAGGGAAAGACCTAGCACCAAATCCAATTTGCCATCTGATCTAACTTCTGGAGGCAGTCAAAATGAGCCTTAGAATTCTTCCCTACCTTATTCCTGTGCTGAGATACAGGCTGCTCCAACCTGCTGTAAAATGCTTGATTTCGAGAGTGAGCGAAACTAATGAAAACATTGTTGGGGTAAAACCTAAAGGGAAAGACCTAGCACCAAATCCAATTTGCCATCTGATCTAACTTCTGGAGGCAGTCAAAATGAGCCTTAGAATTCTTCCCTACCTTATTCCTGTGCTGAGATACAGGCTGCTCCAACCTGCTGTAAAATGCTTGATTTCGAGAGTGAGCGAAACTAATGAAAACATTGTTGGGGTAAAACCTAAAGGGAAAGACCTAGCACCAAATCCAATTTGCCATCTGATCTAACTTCTGGAGGCAGTCAAAATGAGCCTTAGAATTCTTCCCTACCTTATTCCTGTGCTGAGATACAGGCTGCTCCAACCTGCTGTAAAATGCTTGATTTCGAGAGTGAGCGAAACTAATGAAAACATTGTTGGGGTAAAACCTAAAGGGAAAGACCTAGCACCAAATCCAATTTGCCATCTGATCTAACTTCTGGAGGCAGTCAAAATGAGCCTTAGAATTCTTCCCTACCTTATTCCTGTGCTGAGATACAGGCTGCTCCAACCTGCTGTAAAATGCTTGATTTCGAGAGTGAGCGAAACTAATGAAAACATTGTTGGGGTAAAACCTAAAGGGAAAGACCTAGCACCAAATCCAATTTGCCATCTGATCTAACTTCTGGAGGCAGTCAAAATGAGCCTTAGAATTCTTCCCTACCTTATTCCTGTGCTGAGATACAGGCTGCTCCAACCTGCTGTAAAATGCTTGATTTCGAGAGTGAGCGAAACTAATGAAAACATTGTTGGGGTAAAACCTAAAGGGAAAGACCTAGCACCAAATCCAATTTGCCATCTGATCTAACTTCTGGAGGCAGTCAAAATGAGCCTTAGAATTCTTCCCTACCTTATTCCTGTGCTGAGATACAGGCTGCTCCAACCTGCTGTAAAATGCTTGATTTCGAGAGTGAGCGAAACTAATGAAAACATTGTTGGGGTAAAACCTAAAGGGAAAGACCTAGCACCAAATCCAATTTGCCATCTGATCTAACTTCTGGAGGCAGTCAAAATGAGCCTTAGAATTCTTCCCTACCTTATTCCTGTGCTGAGATACAGGCTGCTCCAACCTGCTGTAAAATGCTTGATTTCGAGAGTGAGCGAAACTAATGAAAACATTGTTGGGGTAAAACCTAAAGGGAAAGACCTAGCACCAAATCCAATTTGCCATCTGATCTAACTTCTGGAGGCAGTCAAAATGAGCCTTTGAATTCTTCCCTACCTTATTCCTGTGCTGAGATACAGGCTGCTCCAACCTGCTGTAAAATGCTTGATTTCGAGAGTGAGCGAAACTAATGAAAACATTGTTGGGGTAAAACCTAAAGGGAAAGACCTAGCACCAAATCCAATTTGCCATCTGATCTAACTTCTGGAGGCAGTCAAAATGATCCTCAGAATTCTTCCCTACCTTATTCCTGTGCTGAGATACAGGCTGCTCCAACCTGCTGTAAAATGCTTGATTTCGAGAGTGAGCGAAACTAATGAAAACATTGTTGGGGTAAAACCTAAAGGGAAAGACCTAGCACCAAATCCAATTTGCCATCTGATCTAACTTCTGGAGGCAGTCAAAATGAGCCTTAGAATTCTTCCCTACCTTATTCCTGTGCTGAGATACAGGCTGCTCCAACCTGCTGTAAAATGCTTGATTTCGAGAGTGAGCGAAACTAATGAAAACATTGTTGGGGTAAAACCTAAAGGGAAAGACCTAGCACCAAATCCAATTTGCCATCTGATCTAACTTCTGGAGGCAGTCAAAATGAGCCTTAGAATTCTTCCCTACCTTATTCCTGTGCTGAGATACAGGCTGCTCCAACCTGCTGTAAAATGCTTGATTTCGAGAGTGAGCGAAACTAATGAAAACATTGTTGGGGTAAAACCTAAAGGGAAAGACCTAGCACCAAATCCAATTTGCCATCTGATCTAACTTCTGGAGGCAGTCAAAATGAGCCTTAGAATTCTTCCCTACCTTATTCCTGTGCTGAGATACAGGCTGCTCCAACCTGCTGTAAAATGCTTGATTTCGAGAGTGAGCGAAACTAATGAAAACATTGTTGGGGTAAAACCTAAAGGGAAAGACCTAGCACCAAATCCAATTTGCCATCTGATCTAACTTCTGGAGGCAGTCAAAATGAGCCTTAGAATTCTTCCCTACCTTATTCCTGTGCTGAGATACAGGCTGCTCCAACCTGCTGTAAAATGCTTGATTTCGAGAGTGAGCGAAACTAATGAAAACATTGTTGGGGTAAAACCTAAAGGGAAAGACCTAGCACCAAATCCAATTTGCCATCTGATCTAACTTCTGGAGGCAGTCAAAATGAGCCTTAGAATTCTTCCCTACCTTATTCCTGTGCTGAGATACAGGCTGCTCCAACCTGCTGTAAAATGCTTGATTTCGAGAGTGAGCGAAACTAATGAAAACATTGTTGGGGTAAAACCTAAAGGGAAAGACCTAGCACCAAATCCAATTTGCCATCTGATCTAACTTCTGGAGGCAGTCAAAATGAGCCTTAGAATTCTTCCCTACCTTATTCCTGTGCTGAGATACAGGCTGCTCCAACCTGCTGTAAAATGCTTGATTTCGAGAGTGAGCGAAACTAATGAAAACATTGTTGGGGTAAAACCTAAAGGGAAAGACCTAGCACCAAATCCAATTTGCCATCTGATCTAACTTCTGGAGGCAGTCAAAATGAGCCTTAGAATTCTTCCCTACCTTATTCCTGTGCTGAGATACAGGCTGCTCCAACCTGCTGTAAAATGCTTGATTTCGAGAGTGAGCGAAACTAATGAAAACATTGTTGGGGTAAAACCTAAAGGGAAAGACCTAGCACCAAATCCAATTTGCCATCTGATCTAACTTCTGGAGGCAGTCAAAATGAGCCTTAGAATTCTTCCCTACCTTATTCCTGTGCTGAGATACAGGCTGCTCCAACCTGCTGTAAAATGCTTGATTTCGAGAGTGAGCGAAACTAATGAAAACATTGTTGGGGTAAAACCTAAAGGGAAAGACCTAGCACCAAATCCAATTTGCCATCTGATCTAACTTCTGGAGGCAGTCAAAATGAGCCTTAGAATTCTTCCCTACCTTATTCCTGTGCTGAGATACAGGCTGCTCCAACCTGCTGTAAAATGCTTGATTTCGAGAGTGAGCGAAACTAATGAAAACATTGTTGGGGTAAAACCTAAAGGGAAAGACCTAGCACCAAATCCAATTTGCCATCTGATCTAACTTCTGGAGGCAGTCAAAATGAGCCTTAGAATTCTTCCCTACCTTATTCCTGTGCTGAGATACAGGCTGCTCCAACCTGCTGTAAAATGCTGGATTTCGAGAGTGAGCGAAACTAATGAAAACATTGTTGGGGTAAAACCTAAAGGGAAAGACCTAGCACCAAATCCAATTTGCCATCTGATCTAACTTCTGGAGGCAGTCAAAATGAGCCTTAGAATTCTTCCCTACCTTATTCCTGTGCTGAGATACAGGCTGCTCCAACCTGCTGTAAAATGCTTGATTTCGAGAGTGAGCGAAACTAATGAAAACATTGTTGGGGTAAAACCTAAAGGGAAAGACCTAGCACCAAATCCAATTTGCCATCTGATCTAACTTCTGGAGGCAGTCAAAATGAGCCTTAGAATTCTTCCCTACCTTATTCCTGTGCTGAGATACAGGCTGCTCCAACCTGCTGTAAAATGCTTGATTTCGAGAGTGAGCGAAACTAATGAAAACATTGTTGGGGTAAAACCTAAAGGGAAAGACCTAGCACCAAATCCAATTTGCCATCTGATCTAACTTCTGGAGGCAGTCAAAATGAGCCTTAGAATTCTTCCCTACCTTATTCCTGTGCTGAGATACAGGCTGATCCAACCTGCTGCAAAATGCTTGATTTCGAGAGTGAGCGAAACTAATGAAAACATTGTTGGGGTAAAACCTAAAGGGAAAGACCTAGCACCAAATCCAATTTGCCATCTGATCTAACTTCTGGAGGCAGTCAAAATGATCCTCAGAATTCTTCCCTACCTTATTCCTGTGCTGAGATACAGGCTGCTCCAACCTGCTGTAAAATGCTTGATTTCGAGAGTGAGCGAAACTAATGAAAACATTGTTGGGGTAAAACCTAAAGGGAAAGACCTAGCACCAAATCCAATTTGCCATCTGATCTAACTTCTGGAGGCAGTCAAAATGATCCTTAGAATTCTTCCCTACCTTATTCCTGTGCTGAGATACAGGCTGCTCCAACCTGCTGTAAAATGCTTGATTTCGAGAGTGAGCGAAACTAATGAAAACATTGTTGGGGTAAAACCTAAAGGGAAAGACCTAGCACCAAATCCAATTTGCCATCTGATCTAACTTCTGGAGGCAGTCAAAATGATCCTTAGAATTCTTCCCTACCTTATTCCTGTGCTGAGATACAGGCTGCTCCAACCTGCTGTAAAATGCTTGATTTCGAGAGTGAGCGAAACTAATGAAAACATTGTTGGGGTAAAACCTAAAGGGAAAGACCTAGCACCAAATCCAATTTGCCATCTGATCTAACTTCTGGAGGCAGTCAAAATGAGCCTTAGAATTCTTCCCTACCTTATTCCTGTGCTGAGATACAGGCTGCTCCAACCTGCTGTAAAATGCTTGATTTCGAGAGTGAGCGAAACTAATGAAAACATTGTTGGGGTAAAACCTAAAGGGAAAGACCTAGCACCAAATCCAATTTGCCATCTGATCTAACTTCTGGAGGCAGTCAAAATGAGCCTTAGAATTCTTCCCTACCTTATTCCTGTGCTGAGATACAGGCTGCTCCAACCTGCTGTAAAATGCTTGATTTCGAGAGTGAGCGAAACTAATGAAAACATTGTTGGGGTAAAACCTAAAGGGAAAGACCTAGCACCAAATCCAATTTGCCATCTGATCTAACTTCTGGAGGCAGTCAAAATGAGCCTTAGAATTCTTCCCTACCTTATTCCTGTGCTGAGATACAGGCTGCTCCAACCTGCTGTAAAATGCTTGATTTCGAGAGTGAGCGAAACTAATGAAAACATTGTTGGGGTAAAACCTAAAGGGAAAGACCTAGCACCAAATCCAATTTGCCATCTGATCTAACTTCTGGAGGCAGTCAAAATGATCCTTAGAATTCTTCCCTACCTTATTCCTGTGCTGAGATACAGGCTGCTCCAACCTGCTGTAAAATGCTTGATTTCGAGAGTGAGCGAAACTAATGAAAACATTGTTGGGGTAAAACCTAAAGGGAAAGACCTAGCACCAAATCCAATTTGCCATCTGATCTAACTTCTGGAGGCAGTCAAAATGAGCCTTAGAATTCTTCCCTACCTTATTCCTGTGCTGAGATACAGGCTGCTCCAACCTGCTGTAAAATGCTTGATTTCGAGAGTGAGCGAAACTAATGAAAACATTGTTGGGGTAAAACCTAAAGGGAAAGACCTAGCACCAAATCCAATTTGCCATCTGATCTAACTTCTGGAGGCAGTCAAAATGAGCCTTAGAATTCTTCCCTACCTTATTCCTGTGCTGAGATACAGGCTGCTCCAACCTGCTGTAAAATGCTTGATTTCGAGAGTGAGCGAAACTAATGAAAACATTGTTGGGGTAAAACCTAAAGGGAAAGACCTAGCACCAAATCCAATTTGCCATCTGATCTAACTTCTGGAGGCAGTCAAAATGAGCCTTAGAATTCTTCCCTACCTTATTCCTGTGCTGAGATACAGGCTGCTCCAACCTGCTGTAAAATGCTTGATTTCGAGAGTGAGCGAAACTAATGAAAACATTGTTGGGGTAAAACCTAAAGGGAAAGACCTAGCACCAAATCCAATTTGCCATCTGATCTAACTTCTGGAGGCAGTCAAAATGATCCTTAGAATTCTTCCCTACCTTATTCCTGTGCTGAGATACAGGCTGCTCCAACCTGCTGTAAAATGCTTGATTTCGAGAGTGAGCGAAACTAATGAAAACATTGTTGGGGTAAAACCTAAAGGGAAAGACCTAGCACCAAATCCAATTTGCCATCTGATCTAACTTCTGGAGGCAGTCAAAATGATCCTTAGAATTCTTCCCTACCTTATTCCTGTGCTGAGATACAGGCTGCTCCAACCTGCTGTAAAATGCTTGATTTCGAGAGTGAGCGAAACTAATGAAAACATTGTTGGGGTAAAACCTAAAGGGAAAGACCTAGCACCAAATCCAATTTGCCATCTGATCTAACTTCTGGAGGCAGTCAAAATGAGCCTTAGAATTCTTCCCTACCTTATTCCTGTGCTGAGATACAGGCTGCTCCAACCTGCTGTAAAATGCTTGATTTCGAGAGTGAGCGAAACTAATGAAAACATTGTTGGGGTAAAACCTAAAGGGAAAGACCTAGCACCAAATCCAATTTGCCATCTGATCTAACTTCTGGAGGCAGTCAAAATGAGCCTTAGAATTCTTCCCTACCTTATTCCTGTGCTGAGATACAGGCTGCTCCAACCTGCTGTAAAATGCTTGATTTCGAGAGTGAGCGAAACTAATGAAAACATTGTTGGGGTAAAACCTAAAGGGAAAGACCTAGCACCAAATCCAATTTGCCATCTGATCTAACTTCTGGAGGCAGTCAAAATGAGCCTTAGAATTCTTCCCTACCTTATTCCTGTGCTGAGATACAGGCTGCTCCAACCTGCTGTAAAATGCTTGATTTCGAGAGTGAGCGAAACTAATGAAAACATTGTTGGGGTAAAACCTAAAGGGAAAGACCTAGCACCAAATCCAATTTGCCATCTGATCTAACTTCTGGAGGCAGTCAAAATGAGCCTTAGAATTCTTCCCTACCTTATTCCTGTGCTGAGATACAGGCTGCTCCAACCTGCTGTAAAATGCTTGATTTCGAGAGTGAGCGAAACTAATGAAAACATTGTTGGGGTAAAACCTAAAGGGAAAGACCTAGCACCAAATCCAATTTGCCATCTGATCTAACTTCTGGAGGCAGTCAAAATGAGCCTTAGAATTCTTCCCTACCTTATTCCTGTGCTGAGATACAGGCTGCTCCAACCTGCTGTAAAATGCTTGATTTCGAGAGTGAGCGAAACTAATGAAAACATTGTTGGGGTAAAACCTAAAGGGAAAGACCTAGCACCAAATCCAATTTGCCATCTGATCTAACTTCTGGAGGCAGTCAAAATGATCCTTAGAATTCTTCCCTACCTTATTCCTGTGCTGAGATACAGGCTGCTCCAACCTGCTGTAAAATGCTTGATTTCGAGAGTGAGCGAAACTAATGAAAACATTGTTGGGGTAAAACCTAAAGGGAAAGACCTAGCACCAAATCCAATTTGCCATCTGATCTAACTTCTGGAGGCAGTCAAAATGAGCCTTAGAATTCTTCCCTACCTTATTCCTGTGCTGAGATACAGGCTGCTCCAACCTGCTGTAAAATGCTTGATTTCGAGAGTGAGCGAAACTAATGAAAACATTGTTGGGGTAAAACCTAAAGGGAAAGACCTAGCACCAAATCCAATTTGCCATCTGATCTAACTTCTGGAGGCAGTCAAAATGAGCCTTAGAATTCTTCCCTACCTTATTCCTGTGCTGAGATACAGGCTGCTCCAACCTGCTGTAAAATGCTTGATTTCGAGAGTGAGCGAAACTAATGAAAACATTGTTGGGGTAAAACCTAAAGGGAAAGACCTAGCACCAAATCCAATTTGCCATCTGATCTAACTTCTGGAGGCAGTCAAAATGAGCCTTAGAATTCTTCCCTACCTTATTCCTGTGCTGAGATACAGGCTGCTCCAACCTGCTGTAAAATGCTTGATTTCGAGAGTGAGCGAAACTAATGAAAACATTGTTGGGGTAAAACCTAAAGGGAAAGACCTAGCACCAAATCCAATTTGCCATCTGATCTAACTTCTGGAGGCAGTCAAAATGATCCTTAGAATTCTTCCCTACCTTATTCCTGTGCTGAGATACAGGCTGCTCCAACCTGCTGTAAAATGCTTGATTTCGAGAGTGAGCGAAACTAATGAAAACATTGTTGGGGTAAAACCTAAAGGGAAAGACCTAGCACCAAATCCAATTTGCCATCTGATCTAACTTCTGGAGGCAGTCAAAATGAGCCTTAGAATTCTTCCCTACCTTATTCCTGTGCTGAGATACAGGCTGCTCCAACCTGCTGTAAAATGCTTGATTTCGAGAGTGAGCGAAACTAATGAAAACATTGTTGGGGTAAAACCTAAAGGGAAAGACCTAGCACCAAATCCAATTTGCCATCTGATCTAACTTCTGGAGGCAGTCAAAATGAGCCTTAGAATTCTTCCCTACCTTATTCCTGTGCTGAGATACAGGCTGCTCCAACCTGCTGTAAAATGCTTGATTTCGAGAGTGAGCGAAACTAATGAAAACATTGTTGGGGTAAAACCTAAAGGGAAAGACCTAGCACCAAATCCAATTTGCCATCTGATCTAACTTCTGGAGGCAGTCAAAATGAGCCTTAGAATTCTTCCCTACCTTATTCCTGTGCTGAGATACAGGCTGCTCCAACCTGCTGTAAAATGCTTGATTTCGAGAGTGAGCGAAACTAATGAAAACATTGTTGGGGTAAAACCTAAAGGGAAAGACCTAGCACCAAATCCAATTTGCCATCTGATCTAACTTCTGGAGGCAGTCAAAATGATCCTTAGAATTCTTCCCTACCTTATTCCTGTGCTGAGATACAGGCTGCTCCAACCTGCTGTAAAATGCTTGATTTCGAGAGTGAGCGAAACTAATGAAAACATTGTTGGGGTAAAACCTAAAGGGAAAGACCTAGCACCAAATCCAATTTGCCATCTGATCTAACTTCTGGAGGCAGTCAAAATGATCCTTAGAATTCTTCCCTACCTTATTCCTGTGCTGAGATACAGGCTGCTCCAACCTGCTGTAAAATGCTTGATTTCGAGAGTGAGCGAAACTAATGAAAACATTGTTGGGGTAAAACCTAAAGGGAAAGACCTAGCACCAAATCCAATTTGCCATCTGATCTAACTTCTGGAGGCAGTCAAAATGAGCCTTAGAATTCTTCCCTACCTTATTCCTGTGCTGAGATACAGGCTGCTCCAACCTGCTGTAAAATGCTTGATTTCGAGAGTGAGCGAAACTAATGAAAACATTGTTGGGGTAAAACCTAAAGGGAAAGACCTAGCACCAAATCCAATTTGCCATCTGATCTAACTTCTGGAGGCAGTCAAAATGAGCCTTAGAATTCTTCCCTACCTTATTCCTGTGCTGAGATACAGGCTGCTCCAACCTGCTGTAAAATGCTTGATTTCGAGAGTGAGCGAAACTAATGAAAACATTGTTGGGGTAAAACCTAAAGGGAAAGACCTAGCACCAAATCCAATTTGCCATCTGATCTAACTTCTGGAGGCAGTCAAAATGAGCCTTAGAATTCTTCCCTACCTTATTCCTGTGCTGAGATACAGGCTGCTCCAACCTGCTGTAAAATGCTTGATTTCGAGAGTGAGCGAAACTAATGAAAACATTGTTGGGGTAAAACCTAAAGGGAAAGACCTAGCACCAAATCCAATTTGCCATCTGATCTAACTTCTGGAGGCAGTCAAAATGAGCCTTAGAATTCTTCCCTACCTTATTCCTGTGCTGAGATACAGGCTGCTCCAACCTGCTGTAAAATGCTTGATTTCGAGAGTGAGCGAAACTAATGAAAACATTGTTGGGGTAAAACCTAAAGGGAAAGACCTAGCACCAAATCCAATTTGCCATCTGATCTAACTTCTGGAGGCAGTCAAAATGAGCCTTAGAATTCTTCCCTACCTTATTCCTGTGCTGAGATACAGGCTGCTCCAACCTGCTGTAAAATGCTTGATTTCGAGAGTGAGCGAAACTAATGAAAACATTGTTGGGGTAAAACCTAAAGGGAAAGACCTAGCACCAAATCCAATTTGCCATCTGATCTAACTTCTGGAGGCAGTCAAAATGAGCCTTAGAATTCTTCCCTACCTTATTCCTGTGCTGAGATACAGGCTGCTCCAACCTGCTGTAAAATGCTTGATTTCGAGAGTGAGCGAAACTAATGAAAACATTGTTGGGGTAAAACCTAAAGGGAAAGACCTAGCACCAAATCCAATTTGCCATCTGATCTAACTTCTGGAGGCAGTCAAAATGAGCCTTAGAATTCTTCCCTACCTTATTCCTGTGCTGAGATACAGGCTGCTCCAACCTGCTGTAAAATGCTTGATTTCGAGAGTGAGCGAAACTAATGAAAACATTGTTGGGGTAAAACCTAAAGGGAAAGACCTAGCACCAAATCCAATTTGCCATCTGATCTAACTTCTGGAGGCAGTCAAAATGAGCCTTAGAATTCTTCCCTACCTTATTCCTGTGCTGAGATACAGGCTGCTCCAACCTGCTGTAAAATGCTTGATTTCGAGAGTGAGCGAAACTAATGAAAACATTGTTGGGGTAAAACCTAAAGGGAAAGACCTAGCACCAAATCCAATTTGCCATCTGATCTAACTTCTGGAGGCAGTCAAAATGATCCTTAGAATTCTTCCCTACCTTATTCCTGTGCTGAGATACAGGCTGCTCCAACCTGCTGTAAAATGCTTGATTTCGAGAGTGAGCGAAACTAATGAAAACATTGTTGGGGTAAAACCTAAAGGGAAAGACCTAGCACCAAATCCAATTTGCCATCTGATCTAACTTCTGGAGGCAGTCAAAATGAGCCTTAGAATTCTTCCCTACCTTATTCCTGTGCTGAGATACAGGCTGCTCCAACCTGCTGTAAAATGCTTGATTTCGAGAGTGAGCGAAACTAATGAAAACATTGTTGGGGTAAAACCTAAAGGGAAAGACCTAGCACCAAATCCAATTTGCCATCTGATCTAACTTCTGGAGGCAGTCAAAATGAGCCTTAGAATTCTTCCCTACCTTATTCCTGTGCTGAGATACAGGCTGCTCCAACCTGCTGTAAAATGCTTGATTTCGAGAGTGAGCGAAACTAATGAAAACATTGTTGGGGTAAAACCTAAAGGGAAAGACCTAGCACCAAATCCAATTGGCCATCTGATCTAACTTCTGGAGGCAGTCAAAATGAGCCTTAGAATTCTTCCCTACCTTATTCCTGTGCTGAGATACAGGCTGCTCCAACCTGCTGTAAAATGCTTGATTTCGAGAGTGAGCGAAACTAATGAAAACATTGTTGGGGTAAAACCTAAAGGGAAAGACCTAGCACCAAATCCAATTTGCCATCTGATCTAACTTCTGGAGGCAGTCAAAATGAGCCTTTGAATTCTTCCCTACCTTATTCCTGTGCTGAGATACAGGCTGCTCCAACCTGCTGTAAAATGCTTGATTTCGAGAGTGAGCGAAACTAATGAAAACATTGTTGGGGTAAAACCTAAAGGGAAAGACCTAGCACCAAATCCAATTTGCCATCTGATCTAACTTCTGGAGGCAGTCAAAATGATCCTTAGAATTCTTCCCTACCTTATTCCTGTGCTGAGATACAGGCTGCTCCAACCTGCTGTAAAATGCTTGATTTCGAGAGTGAGCGAAACTAATGAAAACATTGTTGGGGTAAAACCTAAAGGGAAAGACCTAGCACCAAATCCAATTTGCCATCTGATCTAACTTCTGGAGGCAGTCAAAATGAGCCTTAGAATTCTTCCCTACCTTATTCCTGTGCTGAGATACAGGCTGCTCCAACCTGCTGTAAAATGCTTGATTTCGAGAGTGAGCGAAACTAATGAAAACATTGTTGGGGTAAAACCTAAAGGGAAAGACCTAGCACCAAATCCAATTTGCCATCTGATCTAACTTCTGGAGGCAGTCAAAATGAGCCTTAGAATTCTTCCCTACCTTATTCCTGTGCTGAGATACAGGCTGCTCCAACCTGCTGTAAAATGCTTGATTTCGAGAGTGAGCGAAACTAATGAAAACATTGTTGGGGTAAAACCTAAAGGGAAAGACCTAGCACCAAATCCAATTTGCCATCTGATCTAACTTCTGGAGGCAGTCAAAATGAGCCTTAGAATTCTTCCCTACCTTATTCCTGTGCTGAGATACAGGCTGCTCCAACCTGCTGTAAAATGCTTGATTTCGAGAGTGAGCGAAACTAATGAAAACATTGTTGGGGTAAAACCTAAAGGGAAAGACCTAGCACCAAATCCAATTTGCCATCTGATCTAACTTCTGGAGGCAGTCAAAATGAGCCTTAGAATTCTTCCCTACCTTATTCCTGTGCTGAGATACAGGCTGCTCCAACCTGCTGTAAAATGCTTGATTTTCGAGAGTGAGCGAAACTAATGAAAACATTGTTGGGGTAAAACCTAAAGGGAAAGACCTAGCACCAAATCCAATTTGCCATCTGATCTAACTTCTGGAGGCAGTCAAAATGAGCCTTAGAATTCTTCCCTACCTTATTCCTGTGCTGAGATACAGGCTGCTCCAACCTGCTGTAAAATGCTTGATTTCGAGAGTGAGCGAAACTAATGAAAACCATTGTTGGGGTAAAACCTAAAGGGAAAGACCTAGCACCAAATCCAATTTGCCATCTGATCTAACTTCTGGAGGCAGTCAAAATGAGCCTTAGAATTCTTCCCTACCTTATTCCTGTGCTGAGATACAGGCTGCTCCAACCTGCTGTAAAATGCTTGATTTCGAGAGTGAGCGAAACTAATGAAAACATTGTTGGGGTAAAACCTAAAGGGAAAGACCTAGCACCAAATCCAATTTGCCATCTGATCTAACTTCTGGAGGCAGTCAAAAATGAGCCTTAGAATTCTTCCCTACCTTATTCCTGTGCTGAGATACAGGCTGCTCCAACCTGCTGTAAAATGCTGGATTTCGAGAGTGAGCGAAACTAATGAAAACATTGTTGGGGTAAAACCTAAAGGGAAAGACCTAGCACCAAACCCAATTTGCCATCTGATCTAACTTCTGGAGGCAGTCAAAATGAGCCTTAGAATTCTTCCCTACCTTATTCCTGTGCTGAGATACAGGCTGCTCCAACCTGCTGTAAAATGCTTGATTTCGAGAGTGAGCGAAACTAATGAAAACATTGTTGGGGTAAAACCTAAAGGGAAAGACCTAGCACCAATCCAATTTGCCATCTGATCTAACTTCTGGAGGCAGTCAAAATGAGCCTTAGAATTCTTCCCTACCTTATTCCTGTGCTGAGATACAGGCTGCTCCAACCTGCTGTAAAATGCTTGATTTCGAGAGTGAGCGAAACTAATGAAAACATTGTTGGGGTAAAACCTAAAGGGAAAGACCTAGCACCAAATCCAATTTGCCATCTGATCTAACTTCTGGAGGCAGTCAAAATGAGCCTTAGAATTCTTCCCTACCTTATTCCTGTGCTGAGATACAGGCTGCTCCAACCTGCTGTAAAATGCTTGATTTCGAGAGTGAGCGAAACTAATGAAAACATTGTTGGGGGTAAAACCTAAAGGGAAAGACCTAGCACCAAATCCAATTTGCCATCTGATCTAACTTCTGGAGGCAGTCAAAATGAGCCTTAGAATTCTTCCCTACCTTATTCCTGTGCTGAGATACAGGCTGCTCCAACCTGCTGTAAAATGCTTGATTTCGAGAGTGAGCGAAACTAATGAAAACATTGTTGGGGTAAAACCTAAAGGGAAAGACCTAGCACCAAATCCAATTTGCCATCTGATCTAACTTCTGGAGGCAGTCAAAATGAGCCTTAGAATTCTTCCCTACCTTATTCCTGTGCTGAGATACAGGCTGCTCCAACCTGCTGTAAAATGCTTGATTTCGAGAGTGAGCGAAACTAATGAAAACATTGTTGGGGTAAAACCTAAAGGGAAAGACCTAGCACCAAATCCAATTTGCCATCTGATCTAACTTCTGGAGGCAGTCAAAATGAGCCTTAGAATTCTTCCCTACCTTATTCCTGTGCTGAGATACAGGCTGCTCCAACCTGCTGTAAAATGCTTGATTTCGAGAGTGAGCGAAACTAATGAAAACATTGTTGGGGTAAAAACCTAAAGGGAAAGACCTAGCACCAAATCCAATTTGCCATCTGATCTAACTTCTGGAGGCAGTCAAAATGATCCTTAGAATTCTTCCCTACCTTATTCCTGTGCTGAGATACAGGCTGCTCCAACCTGCTGTAAAATGCTTGATTTCGAGAGTGAGCGAAACTAATGAAAACATTGTTGGGGTAAAACCTAAAGGGAAAGACCTAGCACCAAATCCAATTTGCCATCTGATCTAACTTCTGGAGGCAGTCAAAATGAGCCTTAGAATTCTTCCCTACCTTATTCCTGTGCTGAGATACAGGCTGCTCCAACCTGCTGTAAAATGCTTGATTTCGAGAGTGAGCGAAACTAATGAAAACATTGTTGGGGTAAAACCTAAAGGGAAAGACCTAGCACCAAATCCAATTTGCCATCTGATCTAACTTCTGGAGGCAGTCAAAATGATCCTTAGAATTCTTCCCTACCTTATTCCTGTGCTGAGATACAGGCTGCTCCAACCTGCTGTAAAATGCTTGATTTCGAGAGTGAGCGAAACTAATGAAAACATTGTTGGGGTAAAACCTAAAGGGAAAGACCTAGCACCAAATCCAATTTGCCATCTGATCTAACTTCTGGAGGCAGTCAAAATGAGCCTTAGAATTCTTCCCTACCTTATTCCTGTGCTGAGATACAGGCTGCTCCAACCTGCTGTAAAATGCTTGATTTCGAGAGTGAGCGAAACTAATGAAAACATTGTTGGGGTAAAACCTAAAGGGAAAGACCTAGCACCAAATCCAATTTGCCATCTGATCTAACTTCTGGAGGCAGTCAAAATGAGCCTTAGAATTCTTCCCTACCTTATTCCTGTGCTGAGATACAGGCTGCTCCAACCTGCTGTAAAATGCTTGATTTCGAGAGTGAGCGAAACTAATGAAAACATTGTTGGGGTAAAACCTAAAGGGAAAGACCTAGCACCAAATCCAATTTGCCATCTGATCTAACTTCTGGAGGCAGTCAAAATGAGCCTTAGAATTCTTCCCTACCTTATTCCTGTGCTGAGATACAGGCTGCTCCAACCTGCTGTAAAATGCTTGATTTCGAGAGTGAGCGAAACTAATGAAAACATTGTTGGGGTAAAACCTAAAGGGAAAGACCTAGCACCAAATCCAATTTGCCATCTGATCTAACTTCTGGAGGCAGTCAAAATGAGCCTTAGAATTCTTCCCTACCTTATTCCTGTGCTGAGATACAGGCTGCTCCAACCTGCTGTAAAATGCTTGATTTCGAGAGTGAGCGAAACTAATGAAAACATTGTTGGGGTAAAACCTAAAGGGAAAGACCTAGCACCAAATCCAATTTGCCATCTGATCTAACTTCTGGAGGCAGTCAAAATGATCCTTAGAATTCTTCCCTACCTTATTCCTGTGCTGAGATACAGGCTGCTCCAACCTGCTGTAAAATGCTTGATTTCGAGAGTGAGCGAAACTAATGAAAACATTGTTGGGGTAAAACCTAAAGGGAAAGACCTAGCACCAAATCCAATTTGCCATCTGATCTAACTTCTGGAGGCAGTCAAAATGAGCCTTAGAATTCTTCCCTACCTTATTCCTGTGCTGAGATACAGGCTGCTCCAACCTGCTGTAAAATGCTTGATTTCGAGAGTGAGCGAAACTAATGAAAACATTGTTGGGGTAAAACCTAAAGGGAAAGACCTAGCACCAAATCCAATTTGCCATCTGATCTAACTTCTGGAGGCAGTCAAAATGAGCCTTAGAATTCTTCCCTACCTTATTCCTGTGCTGAGATACAGGCTGCTCCAACCTGCTGTAAAATGCTTGATTTCGAGAGTGAGCGAAACTAATGAAAACATTGTTGGGGGTAAAACCTAAAGGGAAAGACCTAGCACCAAATCCAATTTGCCATCTGATCTAACTTCTGGAGGCAGTCAAAATGAGCCTTAGAATTCTTCCCTACCTTATTCCTGTGCTGAGATACAGGCTGCTCCAACCTGCTGTAAAATGCTTGATTTCGAGAGTGAGCGAAACTAATGAAAACATTGTTGGGGTAAAACCTAAAGGGAAAGACCTAGCACCAAATCCAATTTGCCATCTGATCTAACTTCTGGAGGCAGTCAAAATGAGCCTTAGAATTCTTCCCTACCTTATTCCTGTGCTGAGATACAGGCTGCTCCAACCTGCTGTAAAATGCTTGATTTCGAGAGTGAGCGAAACTAATGAAAACATTGTTGGGGTAAAACCTAAAGGGAAAGACCTAGCACCAAATCCAATTTGCCATCTGATCTAACTTCTGGAGGCAGTCAAAATGAGCCTTAGAATTCTTCCCTACCTTATTCCTGTGCTGAGATACAGGCTGCTCCAACCTGCTGTAAAATGCTGGATTTCGAGAGTGAGCGAAACTAATGAAAACATTGTTGGGGTAAAACCTAAAGGGAAAGACCTAGCACCAAATCCAATTTGCCATCTGATCTAACTTCTGGAGGCAGTCAAAATGAGCCTTAGAGTTCTTCCCTACCTTATTCCTGTGCTGAGATACAGGGCTGCTCCAACCTGCTGTAAAATGCTTGATTTCGAGAGTGAGCGAAACTAATGAAAACATTGTTGGGGTAAAACCTAAAGGGAAAGACCTAGCACCAAATCCAATTTGCCATCTGATCTAACTTCTGGAGGCAGTCAAAATGAGCCTTAGAATTCTTCCCTACCTTATTCCTGTGCTGAGATACAGGCTGCTCCAACCTGCTGTAAAATGCTTGATTTCGAGAGTGAGCGAAACTAATGAAAACATTGTTGGGGTAAAACCTAAAGGGAAAGACCTAGCACCAAATCCAATTTGCCATCTGATCTAACTTCTGGAGGCAGTCAAAATGAGCCTTAGAATTCTTCCCTACCTTATTCCTGTGCTGAGATACAGGCTGCTCCAACCTGCTGTAAAATGCTTGATTTCGAGAGTGAGCGAAACTAATGAAAACATTGTTGGGGTAAAACCTAAAGGGAAAGACCTAGCACCAAATCCAATTTGCCATCTGATCTAACTTCTGGAGGCAGTCAAAATGATCCTTAGATTCTTCCCTACCTTATTCCTGTGCTGAGATACAGGCTGCTCCAACCTGCTGTAAAATGCTTGATTTCGAGAGTGAGCGAAACTAATGAAAACATTGTTGGGGGTAAAACCTAAAGGGAAAGACCTAGCACCAAATCCAATTTGCCATCTGATCTAACTTCTGGAGGCAGTCAAAATGAGCCTTAGAATTCTTCCCTACCTTATTCCTGTGCTGAGATACAGGCTGCTCCAACCTGCTGTAAAATGCTTGATTTCGAGAGTGAGCGAAACTAATGAAAACATTGTTGGGGTAAAACCTAAAGGGAAAGACCTAGCACCAAATCCAATTTGCCATCTGATCTAACTTCTGGAGGCAGTCAAAATGAGCCTTAGAATTCTTCCCTACCTTATTCCTGTGCTGAGATACAGGCTGCTCCAACCTGCTGTAAAATGCTTGATTTCGAGAGTGAGCGAAACTAATGAAAACATTGTTGGGGTAAAACCTAAAGGGAAAGACCTAGCACCAAATCCAATTTGCCATCTGATCTAACTTCTGGAGGCAGTCAAAATGAGCCTTAGAATTCTTCCCTACCTTATTCCTGTGCTGAGATACAGGCTGCTCCAACCTGCTGTAAAATGCTTGATTTCGAGAGTGAGCGAAACTAATGAAAACATTGTTGGGGTAAAACCTAAAGGGAAAGACCTAGCACCAAATCCAATTTGCCATCTGATCTAACTTCTGGAGGCAGTCAAAATGAGCCTTAGAATTCTTCCCTACCTTATTCCTGTGCTGAGATACAGGCTGCTCCAACCTGCTGTAAAATGCTTGATTTCGAGAGTGAGCGAAACTAATGAAAACATTGTTGGGGTAAAACCTAAAGGGAAAGACCTAGCACCAAATCCAATTTGCCATCTGATCTAACTTCTGGAGGCAGTCAAAATGATCCTTAGGAATTCTTCCCTACCTTATTCCTGTGCTGAGATACAGGCTGCTCCAACCTGCTGTAAAATGCTTGATTTCGAGAGTGAGCGAAACTAATGAAAACATTGTTGGGGTAAAACCTAAAGGGAAAGACCTAGCACCAAATCCAATTTGCCATCTGATCTAACTTCTGGAGGCAGTCAAAATGAGCCTTAGAATTCTTCCCTACCTTATTCCTGTGCTGAGATACAGGCTGCTCCAACCTGCTGTAAAATGCTGGATTTCGAGAGTGAGCGAAACTAATGAAAACATTGTTGGGGTAAAACCTAAAGGGAAAGACCTAGCACCCAAATCCAATTTGCCATCTGATCTAACTTCTGGAGGCAGTCAAAATGAGCCTTAGAATTCTTCCCTACCTTATTCCTGTGCTGAGATACAGGCTGCTCCAACCTGCTGTAAAATGCTTGATTTCGAGAGTGAGCGAAACTAATGAAAACATTGTTGGGGTAAAACCTAAAGGGAAAGACCTAGCACCAAATCCAATTTGCCATCTGATCTAACTTCTGGAGGCAGTCAAAATGAGCCTTAGAATTCTTCCCTACCTTATTCCTGTGCTGAGATACAGGCTGCTCCAACCTGCTGTAAAATGCTGGATTTCGAGAGTGAGCGAAACTAATGAAAACATTGTTGGGGTAAAACCTAAAGGGAAAGACCTAGCACCAAATCCAATTTGCCATCTGATCTAACTTCTGGAGGCAGTCAAAATGAGCCTTAGAATTCTTCCCTACCTTATTCCTGTGCTGAGATACAGGCTGCTCCAACCTGCTGTAAAATGCTTGATTTCGAGAGTGAGCGAAACTAATGAAAACATTGTTGGGGTAAAACCTAAAGGGAAAGACCTAGCACCAAATCCAATTTGCCATCTGATCTAACTTCTGGAGGCAGTCAAAATGAGCCTTAGAATTCTTCCCTACCTTATTCCTGTGCTGAGATACAGGCTGCTCCAACCTGCTGTAAAATGCTTGATTTCGAGAGTGAGCGAAACTAATGAAAACATTGTTGGGGTAAAACCTAAAGGGAAAGACCTAGCACCAAATCCAATTTGCCATCTGATCTAACTTCTGGAGGCAGTCAAAATGAGCCTTAGAATTCTTCCCTACCTTATTCCTGTGCTGAGATACAGGCTGCTCCAACCTGCTGTAAAATGCTGGATTTCGAGAGTGAGCGAAACTAATGAAAACATTGTTGGGGTAAAACCTAAAGGGAAAGACCTAGCACCAAATCCAATTTGCCATCTGATCTAACTTCTGGAGGCAGTCAAAATGAGCCTTAGAATTCTTCCCTACCTTATTCCTGTGCTGAGATACAGGCTGCTCCAACCTGCTGTAAAATGCTTGATTTCGAGAGTGAGCGAAACTAATGAAAACATTGTTGGGGTAAAACCTAAAGGGAAAGACCTAGCACCAAATCCAATTTGCCATCTGATCTAACTTCTGGAGGCAGTCAAAATGATCCTTAGAATTCTTCCCTACCTTATTCCTGTGCTGAGATACAGGCTGCTCCAACCTGCTGTAAAATGCTTTGATTTCGAGAGTGAGCGAAACTAATGAAAACATTGTTGGGGTAAAACCTAAAGGGAAAGACCTAGCACCAAATCCAATTTGCCATCTGATCTAACTTCTGGAGGCAGTCAAAATGAGCCTTAGAATTCTTCCCTACCTTATTCCTGTGCTGAGATACAGGCTGCTCCAACCTGCTGTAAAATGCTTGATTTCGAGAGTGAGCGAAACTAATGAAAACATTGTTGGGGTAAAACCTAAAGGGAAAGACCTAGCACCAAATCCAATTTGCCATCTGATCTAACTTCTGGAGGCAGTCAAAATGAGCCTTAGAATTCTTCCCTACCTTATTCCTGTGCTGAGATACAGGCTGCTCCAACCTGCTGTAAAATGCTGGATTTCGAGAGTGAGCGAAACTAATGAAAACATTGTTGGGGTAAAACCTAAAGGGAAAGACCTAGCACCAAATCCAATTTGCCATCTGATCTAACTTCTGGAGGCAGTCAAAATGAGCCTTAGAGTTCTTCCCTACCTTATTCCTGTGCTGAGATACAGGCTGCTCCAACCTGCTGTCAAATGCTTGATTTCGAGAGTGAGCGAAACTAATGAAAACATTGTTGGGGTAAAACCTAAAGGGAAAGACCTAGCACCAAATCCAATTTGCCATCTGATCTAACTTCTGGAGGCAGTCAAAATGAGCCTTAGAATTCTTCCCTACCTTATTCCTGTGCTGAGATACAGGCTGCTCCAACCTGCTGTAAAATGCTTGATTTCGAGAGTGAGCGAAACTAATGAAAACATTGTTGGGGTAAAACCTAAAGGGAAAGACCTAGCACCAAATCCAATTTGCCATCTGATCTAACTTCTGGAGGCAGTCAAAATGAGCCTTAGAATTCTTCCCTACCTTATTCCTGTGCTGAGATACAGGCTGCTCCAACCTGCTGTAAAATGCTTGATTTCGAGAGTGAGCGAAACTAATGAAAACATTGTTGGGGTAAAACCTAAAGGGAAAGACCTAGCACCAAATCCAATTTGCCATCTGATCTAACTTCTGGAGGCAGTCAAAATGAGCCTTAGAATTCTTCCCTACCTTATTCCTGTGCTGAGATACAGGCTGCTCCAACCTGCTGTAAAATGCTGGATTTCGAGAGTGAGCGAAACTAATGAAAACATTGTTGGGGTAAAACCTAAAGGGAAAGACCTAGCACCAAATCCAATTTGCCATCTGATCTAACTTCTGGAGGCAGTCAAAATGAGCCTTTGAATTCTTCCCTACCTTATTCCTGTGCTGAGATACAGGCTGCTCCAACCTGCTGTAAAATGCTTGATTTCGAGAGTGAGCGAAACTAATGAAAACATTGTTGGGGTAAAACCTAAAGGGAAAGACCTAGCACCAAATCCAATTTGCCATCTGATCTAACTTCTGGAGGCAGTCAAAATGAGCCTTAGGATTCTTCCCTACCTTATTCCTGTGCTGAGATACAGGCTGCTCCAACCTGCTGTAAAATGCTTGATTTCGAGAGTGAGCGAAACTAATGAAAACATTGTTGGGGTAAAACCTAAAGGGAAAGACCTAGCACCAAATCCAATTTGCCATCTGATCTAACTTCTGGAGGCAGTCAAAATGAGCCTTAGAATTCTTCCCTACCTTATTCCTGTGCTGAGATACAGGCTGCTCCAACCTGCTGTAAAATGCTTGATTTCGAGAGTGAGCGAAACTAATGAAAACATTGTTGGGGTAAAACCTAAAGGGAAAGACCTAGCACCAAATCCAATTTGCCATCTGATCTAACTTCTGGAGGCAGTCAAAATGAGCCTTAGAATTCTTCCCTACCTTATTCCTGTGCTGAGATACAGGCTGCTCCAACCTGCTGTAAAATGCTTGATTTCGAGAGTGAGCGAAACTAATGAAAACATTGTTGGGGTAAAACCTAAAGGGAAAGACCTAGCACCAAATCCAATTTGCCATCTGATCTAACTTCTGGAGGCAGTCAAAATGAGCCTTAGAATTCTTCCCTACCTTATTCCTGTGCTGAGATACAGGCTGCTCCAACCTGCTGTAAAATGCTGGATTTCGAGAGTGAGCGAAACTAATGAAAACATTGTTGGGGTAAAACCTAAAGGGAAAGACCTAGCACCAAATCCAATTTGCCATCTGATCTAACTTCTGGAGGCAGTCAAAATGAGCCTTAGAGTTCTTCCCTACCTTATTCCTGTGCTGAGATACAGGCTGCTCCAACCTGCTGTAAAATGCTTGATTTCGAGAGTGAGCGAAACTAATGAAAACATTGTTGGGGTAAAACCTAAAGGGAAAGACCTAGCACCAAATCCAATTTGCCATCTGATCTAACTTCTGGAGGCAGTCAAAATGAGCCTTAGAATTCTTCCCTACCTTATTCCTGTGCTGAGATACAGGCTGCTCCAACCTGCTGTAAAATGCTTGATTTCGAGAGTGAGCGAAACTAATGAAAACATTGTTGGGGTAAAACCTAAAGGGAAAGACCTAGCACCAAATCCAATTTGCCATCTGATCTAACTTCTGGAGGCAGTCAAAATGAGCCTTAGAATTCTTCCCTACCTTATTCCTGTGCTGAGATACAGGCTGCTCCAACCTGCTGTAAAATGCTTGATTTCGAGAGTGAGCGAAACTAATGAAAACATTGTTGGGGTAAAACCTAAAGGGAAAGACCTAGCACCAAATCCAATTTGCCATCTGATCTAACTTCTGGAGGCAGTCAAAATGAGCCTTAGAATTCTTCCCTACCTTATTCCTGTGCTGAGATACAGGCTGCTCCAACCTGCTGTAAAATGCTGGATTTCGAGAGTGAGCGAAACTAATGAAAACATTGTTGGGGTAAAACCTAAAGGGAAAGACCTAGCACCAAATCCAATTTGCCATCTGATCTAACTTCTGGAGGCAGTCAAAATGAGCCTTTGAATTCTTCCCTACCTTATTCCTGTGCTGAGATACAGGCTGCTCCAACCTGCTGTAAAATGCTTGATTTCGAGAGTGAGCGAAACTAATGAAAACATTGTTGGGGTAAAACCTAAAGGGAAAGACCTAGCACCAAATCCAATTTGCCATCTGATCTAACTTCTGGAGGCAGTCAAAATGAGCCTTAGGATTCTTCCCTACCTTATTCCTGTGCTGAGATACAGGCTGCTCCAACCTGCTGTAAAATGCTTGATTTCGAGAGTGAGCGAAACTAATGAAAACATTGTTGGGGTAAAACCTAAAGGGAAAGACCTAGCACCAAATCCAATTTGCCATCTGATCTAACTTCTGGAGGCAGTCAAAATGAGCCTTAGAATTCTTCCCTACCTTATTCCTGTGCTGAGATACAGGCTGCTCCAACCTGCTGTAAAATGCTTGATTTCGAGAGTGAGCGAAACTAATGAAAACATTGTTGGGGTAAAACCTAAAGGGAAAGACCTAGCACCAAATCCAATTTGCCATCTGATCTAACTTCTGGAGGCAGTCAAAATGAGCCTTAGAATTCTTCCCTACCTTATTCCTGTGCTGAGATACAGGCTGCTCCAACCTGCTGTAAAATGCTTGATTTCGAGAGTGAGCGAAACTAATGAAAACATTGTTGGGGTAAAACCTAAAGGGAAAGACCTAGCACCAAATCCAATTTGCCATCTGATCTAACTTCTGGAGGCAGTCAAAATGAGCCTTAGAATTCTTCCCTACCTTATTCCTGTGCTGAGATACAGGCTGCTCCAACCTGCTGTAAAATGCTTGATTTCGAGAGTGAGCGAAACTAATGAAAACATTGTTGGGGTAAAACCTAAAGGGAAAGACCTAGCACCAAATCCAATTTGCCATCTGATCTAACTTCTGGAGGCAGTCAAAATGAGCCTTAGAATTCTTCCCTACCTTATTCCTGTGCTGAGATACAGGCTGCTCCAACCTGCTGTAAAATGCTTGATTTCGAGAGTGAGCGAAACTAATGAAAACATTGTTGGGGTAAAACCTAAAGGGAAAGACCTAGCACCAAATCCAATTTGCCATCTGATCTAACTTCTGGAGGCAGTCAAAATGAGCCTTAGAATTCTTCCCTACCTTATTCCTGTGCTGAGATACAGGCTGCTCCAACCTGCTGTAAAATGCTGGATTTCGAGAGTGAGCGAAACTAATGAAAACATTGTTGGGGTAAAACCTAAAGGGAAAGACCTAGCACCAAATCCAATTTGCATCTGATCTAACTTCTGGAGGCAGTCAAAATGAGCCTTAGAATTCTTCCCTACCTTATTCCTGTGCTGAGATACAGGCTGCTCCAACCTGCTGTAAAATGCTTGATTTCGAGAGTGAGCGAAACTAATGAAAACATTGTTGGGGTAAAACCTAAAGGGAAAGACCTAGCACCAAATCCAATTTGCCATCTGATCTAACTTCTGGAGGCAGTCAAAATGAGCCTTAGAATTCTTCCCTACCTTATTCCTGTGCTGAGATACAGGCTGCTCCAACCTGCTGTAAAATGCTTGATTTCGAGAGTGAGCGAAACTAATGAAAACATTGTTGGGGTAAAACCTAAAGGGAAAGACCTAGCACCAAATCCAATTTGCCATCTGATCTAACTTCTGGAGGCAGTCAAAATGAGCCTTAGAATTCTTCCCTACCTTATTCCTGTGCTGAGATACAGGCTGCTCCAACCTGCTGTAAAATGCTTGATTTCGAGAGTGAGCGAAACTAATGAAAACATTGTTGGGGTAAAACCTAAAGGGAAAGACCTAGCACCAAATCCAATTTGCCATCTGATCTAACTTCTGGAGGCAGTCAAAATGAGCCTTAGAATTCTTCCCTACCTTATTCCTGTGCTGAGATACAGGCTGCTCCAACCTGCTGTAAAATGCTTGATTTCGAGAGTGAGCGAAACTAATGAAAACATTGTTGGGGTAAAACCTAAAGGGAAAGACCTAGCACCAAATCCAATTTGCCATCTGATCTAACTTCTGGAGGCAGTCAAAATGAGCCTTAGAATTCTTCCCTACCTTATTCCTGTGCTGAGATACAGGCTGCTCCAACCTGCTGTAAAATGCTTGATTTCGAGAGTGAGCGAAACTAATGAAAACATTGTTGGGGTAAAACCTAAAGGGAAAGACCTAGCACCAAATCCAATTTGCCATCTGATCTAACTTCTGGAGGCAGTCAAAATGAGCCTTAGAATTCTTCCCTACCTTATTCCTGTGCTGAGATACAGGCTGCTCCAACCTGCTGTAAAATGCTTGATTTCGAGAGTGAGCGAAACTAATGAAAACATTGTTGGGGTAAAACCTAAAGGGAAAGACCTAGCACCAAATCCAATTTGCCATCTGATCTAACTTCTGGAGGCAGTCAAAATGAGCCTTAGAATTCTTCCCTACCTTATTCCTGTGCTGAGATACAGGCTGCTCCAACCTGCTGTAAAATGCTGGATTTCGAGAGTGAGCGAAACTAATGAAAACATTGTTGGGGTAAAACCTAAAGGGAAAGACCTAGCACCAAATCCAATTTGCCATCTGATCTAACTTCTGGAGGCAGTCAAAATGAGCCTTAGAATTCTTCCCTACCTTATTCCTGTGCTGAGATACAGGCTGCTCCAACCTGCTGTAAAATGCTTGATTTCGAGAGTGAGCGAAACTAATGAAAACATTGTTGGGGTAAAACCTAAAGGGAAAGACCTAGCACCAAATCCAATTTGCCATCTGATCTAACTTCTGGAGGCAGTCAAAATGATCCTTAGGATTCTTCCCTACCTTATTCCTGTGCTGAGATACAGGCTGCTCCAACCTGCTGTAAAATGCTTGATTTCGAGAGTGAGCGAAACTAATGAAAACATTGTTGGGGTAAAACCTAAAGGGAAAGACCTAGCACCAAATCCAATTTGCCATCTGATCTAACTTCTGGAGGCAGTCAAAATGAGCCTTAGAATTCTTCCCTACCTTATTCCTGTGCTGAGATACAGGCTGCTCTAACCTGCTGTAAAATGCTTGATTTCGAGAGTGAGCGAAACTAATGAAAACATTGTTGGGGTAAAACCTAAAGGGAAAGACCTAGCACCAAATCCAATTTGCCATCTGATCTAACTTCTGGAGGCAGTCAAAATGAGCCTTAGAATTCTTCCCTACCTTATTCCTGTGCTGAGATACAGGCTGCTCCAACCTGCTGTAAAATGCTTGATTTCGAGAGTGAGCGAAACTAATGAAAACATTGTTGGGGTAAAACCTAAAGGGAAAGACCTAGCACCAAATCCAATTTGCCATCTGATCTAACTTCTGGAGGCAGTCAAAATGAGCCTTAGAATTCTTCCCTACCTTATTCCTGTGCTGAGATACAGGCTGCTCCAACCTGCTGTAAAATGCTTGATTTCGAGAGTGAGCGAAACTAATGAAAACATTGTTGGGGTAAAACCTAAAGGGAAAGACTAGCACCAAATCCAATTTGCCATCTGATCTAACTTCTGGAGGCAGTCAAAATGAGCCTTAGAATTCTTCCCTACCTTATTCCTGTGCTGAGATACAGGCTGCTCCAACCTGCTGTAAAATGCTTGATTTCGAGAGTGAGCGAAACTAATGAAAACATTGTTGGGGTAAAACCTAAAGGGAAAGACCTAGCACCAAATCCAATTTGCCATCTGATCTAACTTCTGGAGGCAGTCAAAATGAGCCTTAGAATTCTTCCCTACCTTATTCCTGTGCTGAGATACAGGCTGCTCCAACCTGCTGTAAAATGCTTGATTTCGAGAGTGAGCGAAACTAATGAAAACATTGTTGGGGTAAAACCTAAAGGGAAAGACCTAGCACCAAATCCAATTTGCCATCTGATCTAACTTCTGGAGGCAGTCAAAATGAGCCTTAGAATTCTTCCCTACCTTATTCCTGTGCTGAGATACAGGCTGCTCCAACCTGCTGTAAAATGCTGGATTTCGAGAGTGAGCGAAACTAATGAAAACATTGTTGGGGTAAAACCTAAAGGGAAAGACCTAGCACCAAATCCAATTTGCCATCTGATCTAACTTCTGGAGGCAGTCAAAATGAGCCTTAGAATTCTTCCCTACCTTATTCCTGTGCTGAGATACAGGCTGCTCCAACCTGCTGTAAAATGCTTGATTTCGAGAGTGAGCGAAACTAATGAAAACATTGTTGGGGTAAAACCTAAAGGGAAAGACCTAGCACCAAATCCAATTTGCCATCTGATCTAACTTCTGGAGGCAGTCAAAATGAGCCTTAGGATTCTTCCCTACCTTATTCCTGTGCTGAGATACAGGCTGCTCCAACCTGCTGTAAAATGCTTGATTTCGAGAGTGAGCGAAACTAATGAAAACATTGTTGGGGTAAAACCTAAAGGGAAAGACCTAGCACCAAATCCAATTTGCCATCTGATCTAACTTCTGGAGGCAGTCAAAATGAGCCTTAGAATTCTTCCCTACCTTATTCCTGTGCTGAGATACAGGCTGCTCCAACCTGCTGTAAAATGCTTGATTTCGAGAGTGAGCGAAACTAATGAAAACATTGTTGGGGTAAAACCTAAAGGGAAAGACCTAGCACCAAATCCAATTTGCCATCTGATCTAACTTCTGGAGGCAGTCAAAATGAGCCTTAGAATTCTTCCCTACCTTATTCCTGTGCTGAGATACAGGCTGCTCCAACCTGCTGTAAAATGCTTGATTTCGAGAGTGAGCGAAACTAATGAAAACATTGTTGGGGTAAAACCTAAAGGGAAAGACCTAGCACCAAATCCAATTTGCCATCTGATCTAACTTCTGGAGGCAGTCAAAATGAGCCTTAGAATTCTTCCCTACCTTATTCCTGTGCTGAGATACAGGCTGCTCCAACCTGCTGTAAAATGCTTGATTTCGAGAGTGAGCGAAACTAATGAAAACATTGTTGGGGTAAAACCTAAAGGGAAAGACCTAGCACCAAATCCAATTTGCCATCTGATCTAACTTCTGGAGGCAGTCAAAATGAGCCTTAGAATTCTTCCCTACCTTATTCCTGTGCTGAGATACAGGCTGCTCCAACCTGCTGTAAAATGCTGGATTTCGAGAGTGAGCGAAACTAATGAAAACATTGTTGGGGTAAAACCTAAAGGGAAAGACCTAGCACCAAATCCAATTTGCCATCTGATCTAACTTCTGGAGGCAGTCAAAATGAGCCTTAGAATTCTTCCCTACCTTATTCCTGTGCTGAGATACAGGCTGCTCCAACCTGCTGTAAAATGCTGGATTTCGAGAGTGAGCGAAACTAATGAAAACATTGTTGGGGTAAAACCTAAAGGGAAAGACCTAGCACCAAATCCAATTTGCCATCTGATCTAACTTCTGGAGGCAGTCAAAATGATCCTTAGGATTCTTCCCTACCTTATTCCTGTGCTGAGATACAGGCTGCTCCAACCTGCTGTAAAATGCTTGATTTCGAGAGTGAGCGAAACTAATGAAAACATTGTTGGGGTAAAACCTAAAGGGAAAGACCTAGCACCAAATCCAATTTGCCATCTGATCTAACTTCTGGAGGCAGTCAAAATGAGCCTTAGAATTCTTCCCTACCTTATTCCTGTGCTGAGATACAGGCTGCTCCAACCTGCTGTAAAATGCTTGATTTCGAGAGTGAGCGAAACTAATGAAAACATTGTTGGGGTAAAACCTAAAGGGAAAGACCTAGCACCAAATCCAATTTGCCATCTGATCTAACTTCTGGAGGCAGTCAAAATGAGCCTTAGAATTCTTCCCTACCTTATTCCTGTGCTGAGATACAGGCTGCTCCAACCTGCTGTAAAATGCTTGATTTCGAGAGTGAGCGAAACTAATGAAAACATTGTTGGGGTAAAACCTAAAGGGAAAGACCTAGCACCAAATCCAATTTGCCATCTGATCTAACTTCTGGAGGCAGTCAAAATGAGCCTTAGAATTCTTCCCTACCTTATTCCTGTGCTGAGATACAGGCTGCTCCAACCTGCTGTAAAATGCTTGATTTCGAGAGTGAGCGAAACTAATGAAAACATTGTTGGGGTAAAACCTAAAGGGAAAGACCTAGCACCAAATCCAATTTGCCATCTGATCTAACTTCTGGAGGCAGTCAAAATGAGCCTTAGAATTCTTCCCTACCTTATTCCTGTGCTGAGATACAGGCTGCTCCAACCTGCTGTAAAATGCTTGATTTCGAGAGTGAGCGAAACTAATGAAAACATTGTTGGGGTAAAACCTAAAGGGAAAGACCTAGCACCAAATCCAATTTGCCATCTGATCTAACTTCTGGAGGCAGTCAAAATGAGCCTTAGAATTCTTCCCTACCTTATTCCTGTGCTGAGATACAGGCTGCTCCAACCTGCTGTAAAATGCTGGATTTCGAGAGTGAGCGAAACTAATGAAAACATTGTTGGGGTAAAACCTAAAGGGAAAGACCTAGCACCAAATCCAATTTGCCATCTGATCTAACTTCTGGAGGCAGTCAAAATGAGCCTTAGAATTCTTCCCTACCTTATTCCTGTGCTGAGATACAGGCTGCTCCAACCTGCTGTAAAATGCTTGATTTCGAGAGTGAGCGAAACTAATGAAAACATTGTTGGGGTAAAACCTAAAGGGAAAGACCTAGCACCAAATCCAATTTGCCATCTGATCTAACTTCTGGAGGCAGTCAAAATGATCCTTAGGATTCTTCCCTACCTTATTCCTGTGCTGAGATACAGGCTGCTCCAACCTGCTGTAAAATGCTTGATTTCGAGAGTGAGCGAAACTAATGAAAACATTGTTGGGGTAAAACCTAAAGGGAAAGACCTAGCACCAAATCCAATTTGCCATCTGATCTAACTTCTGGAGGCAGTCAAAATGAGCCTTAGAATTCTTCCCTACCTTATTCCTGTGCTGAGATACAGGCTGCTCCAACCTGCTGTAAAATGCTTGATTTCGAGAGTGAGCGAAACTAATGAAAACATTGTTGGGGTAAAACCTAAAGGGAAAGACCTAGCACCAAATCCAATTTGCCATCTGATCTAACTTCTGGAGGCAGTCAAAATGAGCCTTAGAATTCTTCCCTACCTTATTCCTGTGCTGAGATACAGGCTGCTCCAACCTGCTGTAAAATGCTGGATTTCGAGAGTGAGCGAAACTAATGAAAACATTGTTGGGGTAAAACCTAAAGGGAAAGACCTAGCACCAAATCCAATTTGCCATCTGATCTAACTTCTGGAGGCAGTCAAAATGAGCCTTAGAATTCTTCCCTACCTTATTCCTGTGCTGAGATACAGGCTGCTCCAACCTGCTGTAAAATGCTTGATTTCGAGAGTGAGCGAAACTAATGAAAACATTGTTGGGGTAAAACCTAAAGGGAAAGACCTAGCACCAAATCCAATTTGCCATCTGATCTAACTTCTGGAGGCAGTCAAAATGAGCCTTAGAATTCTTCCCTACCTTATTCCTGTGCTGAGATACAGGCTGCTCCAACCTGCTGTAAAATGCTTGATTTCGAGAGTGAGCGAAACTAATGAAAACATTGTTGGGGTAAAACCTAAAGGGAAAGACCTAGCACCAAATCCAATTTGCCATCTGATCTAACTTCTGGAGGCAGTCAAAATGAGCCTTAGAATTCTTCCCTACCTTATTCCTGTGCTGAGATACAGGCTGCTCCAACCTGCTGTAAAATGCTTGATTTCGAGAGTGAGCGAAACTAATGAAAACATTGTTGGGGTAAAACCTAAAGGGAAAGACCTAGCACCAAATCCAATTTGCCATCTGATCTAACTTCTGGAGGCAGTCAAAATGAGCCTTAGAATTCTTCCCTACCTTATTCCTGTGCTGAGATACAGGCTGCTCCAACCTGCTGTAAAATGCTGGATTTCGAGAGTGAGCGAAACTAATGAAAACATTGTTGGGGTAAAACCTAAAGGGAAAGACCTAGCACCAAATCCAATTTGCCATCTGATCTAACTTCTGGAGGCAGTCAAAATGAGCCTTAGAATTCTTCCCTACCTTATTCCTGTGCTGAGATACAGGCTGCTCCAACCTGCTGTAAAATGCTTGATTTCGAGAGTGAGCGAAACTAATGAAAACATTGTTGGGGTAAAACCTAAAGGGAAAGACCTAGCACCAAATCCAATTTGCCATCTGATCTAACTTCTGGAGGCAGTCAAAATGATCCTTAGGATTCTTCCCTACCTTATTCCTGTGCTGAGATACAGGCTGCTCCAACCTGCTGTAAAATGCTTGATTTCGAGAGTGAGCGAAACTAATGAAAACATTGTTGGGGTAAAACCTAAAGGGAAAGACCTAGCACCAAATCCAATTTGCCATCTGATCTAACTTCTGGAGGCAGTCAAAATGAGCCTTAGAATTCTTCCCTACCTTATTCCTGTGCTGAGATACAGGCTGCTCTAACCTGCTGTAAAATGCTTGATTTCGAGAGTGAGCGAAACTAATGAAAACATTGTTGGGGTAAAACCTAAAGGGAAAGACCTAGCACCAAATCCAATTTGCCATCTGATCTAACTTCTGGAGGCAGTCAAAATGAGCCTTAGAATTCTTCCCTACCTTATTCCTGTGCTGAGATACAGGCTGCTCCAACCTGCTGTAAAATGCTTGATTTCGAGAGTGAGCGAAACTAATGAAAACATTGTTGGGGTAAAACCTAAAGGGAAAGACCTAGCACCAAATCCAATTTGCCATCTGATCTAACTTCTGGAGGCAGTCAAAATGAGCCTTAGAATTCTTCCCTACCTTATTCCTGTGCTGAGATACAGGCTGCTCCAACCTGCTGTAAAATGCTTGATTTCGAGAGTGAGCGAAACTAATGAAAACATTGTTGGGGTAAAACCTAAAGGGAAAGACCTAGCACCAAATCCAATTTGCCATCTGATCTAACTTCTGGAGGCAGTCAAAATGAGCCTTAGAATTCTTCCCTACCTTATTCCTGTGCTGAGATACAGGCTGCTCCAACCTGCTGTAAAATGCTGGATTTCGAGAGTGAGCGAAACTAATGAAAACATTGTTGGGGTAAAACCTAAAGGGAAAGACCTAGCACCAAATCCAATTTGCCATCTGATCTAACTTCTGGAGGCAGTCAAAATGAGCCTTAGAATTCTTCCCTACCTTATTCCTGTGCTGAGATACAGGCTGCTCCAACCTGCTGTAAAATGCTTGATTTCGAGAGTGAGCGAAACTAATGAAAACATTGTTGGGGTAAAACCTAAAGGGAAAGACCTAGCACCAAATCCAATTTGCCATCTGATCTAACTTCTGGAGGCAGTCAAAATGAGCCTTAGAATTCTTCCCTACCTTATTCCTGTGCTGAGATACAGGCTGCTCCAACCTGCTGTAAAATGCTGGATTTCGAGAGTGAGCGAAACTAATGAAAACATTGTTGGGGTAAAACCTAAAGGGAAAGACCTAGCACCAAATCCAATTTGCCATCTGATCTAACTTCTGGAGGCAGTCAAAATGAGCCTTAGAATTCTTCCCTACCTTATTCCTGTGCTGAGATACAGGCTGCTCCAACCTGCTGTAAAATGCTTGATTTCGAGAGTGAGCGAAACTAATGAAAACATTGTTGGGGTAAAACCTAAAGGGAAAGACCTAGCACCAAATCCAATTTGCCATCTGATCTAACTTCTGGAGGCAGTCAAAATGATCCTTAGGATTCTTCCCTACCTTATTCCTGTGCTGAGATACAGGCTGCTCCAACCTGCTGTAAAATGCTTGATTTCGAGAGTGAGCGAAACTAATGAAAACATTGTTGGGGTAAAACCTAAAGGGAAAGACCTAGCACCAAATCCAATTTGCCATCTGATCTAACTTCTGGAGGCAGTCAAAATGAGCCTTAGAATTCTTCCCTACCTTATTCCTGTGCTGAGATACAGGCTGCTCCAACCTGCTGTAAAATGCTGGATTTCGAGAGTGAGCGAAACTAATGAAAACATTGTTGGGGTAAAACCTAAAGGGAAAGACCTAGCACCAAATCCAATTTGCCATCTGATCTAACTTCTGGAGGCAGTCAAAATGAGCCTTAGAATTCTTCCCTACCTTATTCCTGTGCTGAGATACAGGCTGCTCCAACCTGCTGTAAAATGCTGGATTTCGAGAGTGAGCGAAACTAATGAAAACATTGTTGGGGTAAAACCTAAAGGGAAAGACCTAGCACCAAATCCAATTTGCCATCTGATCTAACTTCTGGAGGCAGTCAAAATGAGCCTTAGAATTCTTCCCTACCTTATTCCTGTGCTGAGATACAGGCTGCTCCAACCTGCTGTAAAATGCTTGATTTCGAGAGTGAGCGAAACTAATGAAAACATTGTTGGGGTAAAACCTAAAGGGAAAGACCTAGCACCAAATCCAATTTGCCATCTGATCTAACTTCTGGAGGCAGTCAAAATGAGCCTTAGAATTCTTCCCTACCTTATTCCTGTGCTGAGATACAGGCTGCTCCAACCTGCTGTAAAATGCTGGATTTCGAGAGTGAGCGAAACTAATGAAAACATTGTTGGGGTAAAACCTAAAGGGAAAGACCTAGCACCAAATCCAATTTGCCATCTGATCTAACTTCTGGAGGCAGTCAAAATGAGCCTTAGAATTCTTCCCTACCTTATTCCTGTGCTGAGATACAGGCTGCTCCAACCTGCTGTAAAATGCTTGATTTCGAGAGTGAGCGAAACTAATGAAAACATTGTTGGGGTAAAACCTAAAGGGAAAGACCTAGCACCAAATCCAATTTGCCATCTGATCTAACTTCTGGAGGCAGTCAAAATGAGCCTTAGAATTCTTCCCTACCTTATTCCTGTGCTGAGATACAGGCTGCTCCAACCTGCTGTAAAATGCTGGATTTCGAGAGTGAGCGAAACTAATGAAAACATTGTTGGGGTAAAACCTAAAGGGAAAGACCTAGCACCAAATCCAATTTGCCATCTGATCTAACTTCTGGAGGCAGTCAAAATGAGCCTTAGAATTCTTCCCTACCTTATTCCTGTGCTGAGATACAGGCTGCTCCAACCTGCTGTAAAATGCTTGATTTCGAGAGTGAGCGAAACTAATGAAAACATTGTTGGGGTAAAACCTAAAGGAAAAGACCTAGCACCAAATCCAATTTGCCATCTGATCTAACTTCTGGAGGCAGTCAAAATGATCCTTAGAATTCTTCCCTACCTTATTCCTGTGCTGAGATACAGGCTGCTCCAACCTGCTGTAAAATGCTGGATTTCGAGAGTGAGCGAAACTAATGAAAACATTGTTGGGGTAAAACCTAAAGGGAAAGACCTAGCACCAAATCCAATTTGCCATCTGATCTAACTTCTGGAGGCAGTCAAAATGAGCCTTAGAATTCTTCCCTACCTTATTCCTGTGCTGAGATACAGGCTGCTCCAACCTGCTGTAAAATGCTTGATTTCGAGAGTGAGCGAAACTAATGAAAACATTGTTGGGGTAAAACCTAAAGGG
>NW_027144071.1:0-42522 GCF_026170545.1 Melanerpes formicivorus | reverse complement strand
GCCTGTATCTCAGCACAGGAATAAGGTAGGGAAGAATTCTAAGGCTCATTTTGACTGCCTCCAGAAGTTAGATCAGATGGCAAATTGGATTTGGTGCTAGGTCTTTCCCTTTAGGTTTTACCCCAACAATGTTTTCATTAGTTTCGCTCACTCTCGAAATCAAGCATTTTACAGCAGGTTGGAGCAGCCTGTATCTCAGCACAGGAATAAGGTAGGGAAGAATTCTAAGGCTCATTTTGACTGCCTCCAGAAGTTAGATCAGATGGCAAATTGGATTTGGTGCTAGGTCTTTCCCTTTAGGTTTTACCCCAACAATGTTTTCATTAGTTTCGCTCACTCTCGAAATCAAGCATTTTACAGCAGGTTGGAGCAGCCTGTATCTCAGCACAGGAATAAGGTAGGGAAGAATTCTAAGGCTCATTTTGACTGCCTCCAGAAGTTAGATCAGATGGCAAATTGGATTTGGTGCTAGGTCTTTCCCTTTAGGTTTTACCCCAACAATGTTTTCATTAGTTTCGCTCACTCTCGAAATCAAGCATTTTACAGCAGGTTGGAGCAGCCTGTATCTCAGCACAGGAATAAGGTAGGGAAGAATTCTAAGGCTCATTTTGACTGCCTCCAGAAGTTAGATCAGATGGCAAATTGGATTTGGTGCTAGGTCTTTCCCTTTAGGTTTTACCCCAACAATGTTTTCATTAGTTTCGCTCACTCTCGAAATCAAGCATTTTACAGCAGGTTGGAGCAGCCTGTATCTCAGCACAGGAATAAGGTAGGGAAGAATTCTAAGGCTCATTTTGACTGCCTCCAGAAGTTAGATCAGATGGCAAATTGGATTTGGTGCTAGGTCTTTCCCTTTAGGTTTTACCCCAACAATGTTTTCATTAGTTTCGCTCACTCTCGAAATCAAGCATTTTACAGCAGGTTGGAGCAGCCTGTATCTCAGCACAGGAATAAGGTAGGGAAGAATTCTAAGGCTCATTTTGACTGCCTCCAGAAGTTAGATCAGATGGCAAATTGGATTTGGTGCTAGGTCTTTCCCTTTAGGTTTTACCCCAACAATGTTTTCATTAGTTTCGCTCACTCTCGAAATCAAGCATTTTACAGCAGGTTGGAGCAGCCTGTATCTCAGCACAGGAATAAGGTAGGGAAGAATTCTAAGGCTCATTTTGACTGCCTCCAGAAGTTAGATCAGATGGCAAATTGGATTTGGTGCTAGGTCTTTCCCTTTAGGTTTTACCCCAACAATGTTTTCATTAGTTTCGCTCACTCTCGAAATCAAGCATTTTACAGCAGGTTGGAGCAGCCTGTATCTCAGCACAGGAATAAGGTAGGGAAGAATTCTAAGGCTCATTTTGACTGCCTCCAGAAGTTAGATCAGATGGCAAATTGGATTTGGTGCTAGGTCTTTCCCTTTAGGTTTTACCCCAACAATGTTTTCATTAGTTTCGCTCACTCTCGAAATCAAGCATTTTACAGCAGGTTGGAGCAGCCTGTATCTCAGCACAGGAATAAGGTAGGGAAGAATTCTAAGGCTCATTTTGACTGCCTCCAGAAGTTAGATCAGATGGCAAATTGGATTTGGTGCTAGGTCTTTCCCTTTAGGTTTTACCCCAACAATGTTTTCATTAGTTTCGCTCACTCTCGAAATCAAGCATTTTACAGCAGGTTGGAGCAGCCTGTATCTCAGCACAGGAATAAGGTAGGGAAGAATTCTAAGGCTCATTTTGACTGCCTCCAGAAGTTAGATCAGATGGCAAATTGGATTTGGTGCTAGGTCTTTCCCTTTAGGTTTTACCCCAACAATGTTTTCATTAGTTTCGCTCACTCTCGAAATCAAGCATTTTACAGCAGGTTGGAGCAGCCTGTATCTCAGCACAGGAATAAGGTAGGGAAGAATTCTAAGGCTCATTTTGACTGCCTCCAGAAGTTAGATCAGATGGCAAATTGGATTTGGTGCTAGGTCTTTCCCTTTAGGTTTTACCCCAACAATGTTTTCATTAGTTTCGCTCACTCTCGAAATCAAGCATTTTACAGCAGGTTGGAGCAGCCTGTATCTCAGCACAGGAATAAGGTAGGGAAGAATTCTAAGGCTCATTTTGACTGCCTCCAGAAGTTAGATCAGATGGCAAATTGGATTTGGTGCTAGGTCTTTCCCTTTAGGTTTTACCCCAACAATGTTTTCATTAGTTTCGCTCACTCTCGAAATCAAGCATTTTACAGCAGGTTGGAGCAGCCTGTATCTCAGCACAGGAATAAGGTAGGGAAGAATTCTAAGGCTCATTTTGACTGCCTCCAGAAGTTAGATCAGATGGCAAATTGGATTTGGTGCTAGGTCTTTCCCTTTAGGTTTTACCCCAACAATGTTTTCATTAGTTTCGCTCACTCTCGAAATCAAGCATTTTACAGCAGGTTGGAGCAGCCTGTATCTCAGCACAGGAATAAGGTAGGGAAGAATTCTAAGGCTCATTTTGACTGCCTCCAGAAGTTAGATCAGATGGCAAATTGGATTTGGTGCTAGGTCTTTCCCTTTAGGTTTTACCCCAACAATGTTTTCATTAGTTTCGCTCACTCTCGAAATCAAGCATTTTACAGCAGGTTGGAGCAGCCTGTATCTCAGCACAGGAATAAGGTAGGGAAGAATTCTAAGGCTCATTTTGACTGCCTCCAGAAGTTAGATCAGATGGCAAATTGGATTTGGTGCTAGGTCTTTCCCTTTAGGTTTTACCCCAACAATGTTTTCATTAGTTTCGCTCACTCTCGAAATCAAGCATTTTACAGCAGGTTGGAGCAGCCTGTATCTCAGCACAGGAATAAGGTAGGGAAGAATTCTAAGGCTCATTTTGACTGCCTCCAGAAGTTAGATCAGATGGCAAATTGGATTTGGTGCTAGGTCTTTCCCTTTAGGTTTTACCCCAACAATGTTTTCATTAGTTTCGCTCACTCTCGAAATCAAGCATTTTACAGCAGGTTGGAGCAGCCTGTATCTCAGCACAGGAATAAGGTAGGGAAGAATTCTAAGGCTCATTTTGACTGCCTCCAGAAGTTAGATCAGATGGCAAATTGGATTTGGTGCTAGGTCTTTCCCTTTAGGTTTTACCCCAACAATGTTTTCATTAGTTTCGCTCACTCTCGAAATCAAGCATTTTACAGCAGGTTGGAGCAGCCTGTATCTCAGCACAGGAATAAGGTAGGGAAGAATTCTAAGGCTCATTTTGACTGCCTCCAGAAGTTAGATCAGATGGCAAATTGGATTTGGTGCTAGGTCTTTCCCTTTAGGTTTTGCCCCAACAATGTTTTCATTAGTTTCGCTCACTCTCGAAATCAAGCATTTTACAGCAGGTTGGAGCAGCCTGTATCTCAGCACAGGAATAAGGTAGGGAAGAATTCTAAGGCTCATTTTGACTGCCTCCAGAAGTTAGATCAGATGGCAAATTGGATTTGGTGCTAGGTCTTTCCCTTTAGGTTTTACCCCAACAATGTTTTCATTAGTTTCGCTCACTCTCGAAATCAAGCATTTTACAGCAGGTTGGAGCAGCCTGTATCTCAGCACAGGAATAAGGTAGGGAAGAATTCTAAGGATCATTTTGACTGCCTCCAGAAGTTAGATCAGATGGCAAATTGGATTTGGTGCTAGGTCTTTCCCTTTAGGTTTTACCCCAACAATGTTTTCATTAGTTTCGCTCACTCTCGAAATCAAGCATTTTACAGCAGGTTGGAGCAGCCTGTATCTCAGCACAGGAATAAGGTAGGGAAGAATTCTAAGGCTCATTTTGACTGCCTCCAGAAGTTAGATCAGATGGCAAATTGGATTTGGTGCTAGGTCTTTCCCTTTAGGTTTTACCCCAACAATGTTTTCATTAGTTTCGCTCACTCTCGAAATCAAGCATTTTACAGCAGGTTGGAGCAGCCTGTATCTCAGCACAGGAATAAGGCAGGGAAGATTTCTAAGGCTCATTTTGACTGCCTCCAGAAGTTAGATCAGATGGCAAATTGGATTTGGTGCTAGGTCTTTCCCTTTAGGTTTTACCCCAACAATGTTTTCATTAGTTTCGCTCACTCTCGAAATCAAGCATTTTACAGCAGGTTGGAGCAGCCTGTATCTCAGCACAGGAATAAGGTAGGGAAGAATTCTAAGGATCATTTTGACTGCCTCCAGAAGTTAGATCAGATGGCAAATTGGATTTGGTGCTAGGTCTTTCCCTTTAGGTTTTACCCCAACAATGTTTTCATTAGTTTCGCTCACTCTCGAAATCAAGCATTTTACAGCAGGTTGGAGCAGCCTGTATCTCAGCACAGGAATAAGGTAGGGAAGAATTCAAATGCTCATTTTGACTGCCTCCAGAAGTTAGATCAGATGGCAAATTGGATTTGGTGCTAGGTCTTTCCCTTTAGGTTTTACCCCAACAATGTTTTCATTAGTTTCGCTCACTCTCGAAATCAAGCATTTTACAGCAGGTTGGAGCAGCCTGTATCTCAGCACAGGAATAAGGTAGGGAAGAATTCTAAGGCTCATTTTGACTGCCTCCAGAAGTTAGATCAGATGGCAAATTGGATTTGGTGCTAGGTCTTTCCCTTTAGGTTTTACCCCAACAATGTTTTCATTAGTTTCGCTCACTCTCGAAAGCAAGCATTTTACAGCAGGTTGGAGCAGCCTGTATCTCAGCACAGGAATAAGGTAGGGAAGAATTCTAAGGATCATTTTGACTGCCTCCAGAAGTTAGATCAGATGGCAAATTGGATTTGGTGCTAGGTCTTTCCCTTTAGGTTTTACCCCAACAATGTTTTCATTAGTTTCGCTCACTCTCGAAATCAAGCATTTTACAGCAGGTTGGAGCAGCCTGTATCTCAGCACAGGAATAAGGTAGGGAAGAATTCTAAGGATCACTTTGACTGCCTCCAGAAGTTAGATCAGATGGCAAATTGGATTTGGTGCTAGGTCTTTCCCTTTAGGTTTTACCCCAACAATGTTTTCATTAGTTTCGCTCACTCTCGAAATCAAGCATTTTACAGCAGGTTGGAGCAGCCTGTATCTCAGCACAGGAATAAGGCAGGGAAGATTTCTAAGGCTCATTTTGACTGCCTCCAGAAGTTAGATCAGATGGCAAATTGGATTTGGTGCTAGGTCTTTCCCTTTAGGTTTTACCCCAACAATGTTTTCATTAGTTTCGCTCACTCTCGAAATCAAGCATTTTACAGCAGGTTGGAGCAGCCTGTATCTCAGCACAGGAATAAGGTAGGGAAGAATTCTAAGGATCATTTTGACTGCCTCCAGAAGTTAGATCAGATGGCAAATTGGATTTGGTGCTAGGTCTTTCCCTTTAGGTTTTACCCCAACAATGTTTTCATTAGTTTCGCTCACTCTCGAAATCAAGCATTTTACAGCAGGTTGGAGCAGCCTGTATCTCAGCACAGGAATAAGGTAGGGAAGAATTCTAAGGATCATTTTGACTGCCTCCAGAAGTTAGATCAGATGGCAAATTGGATTTGGTGCTAGGTCTTTCCCTTTAGGTTTTACCCCAACAATGTTTTCATTAGTTTCGCTCACTCTCGAAATCAAGCATTTTACAGCAGGTTGGAGCAGCCTGTATCTCAGCACAGGAATAAGGTAGGGAAGAATTCTAAGGCTCATTTTGACTGCCTCCAGAAGTTAGATCAGATGGCAAATTGGATTTGGTGCTAGGTCTTTCCCTTTAGGTTTTACCCCAACAATGTTTTCATTAGTTTCGCTCACTCTCGAAATCAAGCATTTTACAGCAGGTTGGAGCAGCCTGTATCTCAGCACAGGAATAAGGTAGGGAAGAATTCTAAGGCTCATTTTGACTGCCTCCAGAAGTTAGATCAGATGGCAAATTGGATTTGGTGCTAGGTCTTTCCCTTTAGGTTTTACCCCAACAATGTTTTCATTAGTTTCGCTCACTCTCGAAATCAAGCATTTTACAGCAGGTTGGAGCAGCCTGTATCTCAGCACAGGAATAAGGTAGGGAAGAATTCTAAGGCTCATTTTGACTGCCTCCAGAAGTTAGATCAGATGGCAAATTGGATTTGGTGCTAGGTCTTTCCCTTTAGGTTTTACCCCAACAATGTTTTCATTAGTTTCGCTCACTCTCGAAATCAAGCATTTTACAGCAGGTTGGAGCAGCCTGTATCTCAGCACAGGAATAAGGCAGGGAAGATTTCTAAGGCTCATTTTGACTGCCTCCAGAAGTTAGATCAGATGGCAAATTGGATTTGGTGCTAGGTCTTTCCCTTTAGGTTTTACCCCAACAATGTTTTCATTAGTTTCGCTCACTCTCGAAATCAAGCATTTTACAGCAGGTTGGAGCAGCCTGTATCTCAGCACAGGAATAAGGTAGGGAAGAATTCTAAGGATCATTTTGACTGCCTCCAGAAGTTAGATCAGATGGCAAATTGGATTTGGTGCTAGGTCTTTCCCTTTAGGTTTTACCCCAACAATGTTTTCATTAGTTTCGCTCACTCTCGAAATCAAGCATTTTACAGCAGGTTGGAGCAGCCTGTATCTCAGCACAGGAATAAGGTAGGGAAGAATTCTAAGGATCATTTTGACTGCCTCCAGAAGTTAGATCAGATGGCAAATTGGATTTGGTGCTAGGTCTTTCCCTTTAGGTTTTACCCCAACAATGTTTTCATTAGTTTCGCTCACTCTCGAAATCAAGCATTTTACAGCAGGTTGGAGCAGCCTGTATCTCAGCACAGGAATAAGGTAGGGAAGAATTCAAATGCTCATTTTGACTGCCTCCAGAAGTTAGATCAGATGGCAAATTGGATTTGGTGCTAGGTCTTTCCCTTTAGGTTTTACCCCAACAATGTTTTCATTAGTTTCGCTCACTCTCGAAATCAAGCATTTTACAGCAGGTTGGAGCAGCCTGTATCTCAGCACAGGAATAAGGTAGGGAAGAATTCTAAGGATCATTTTGACTGCCTCCAGAAGTTAGATCAGATGGCAAATTGGATTTGGTGCTAGGTCTTTCCCTTTAGGTTTTACCCCAACAATGTTTTCATTAGTTTCGCTCACTCTCGAAAGCAAGCATTTTACAGCAGGTTGGAGCAGCCTGTATCTCAGCACAGGAATAAGGTAGGGAAGAATTCTAAGGATCATTTTGACTGCCTCCAGAAGTTAGATCAGATGGCAAATTGGATTTGGTGCTAGGTCTTTCCCTTTAGGTTTTACCCCAACAATGTTTTCATTAGTTTCGCTCACTCTCGAAATCAAGCATTTTACAGCAGGTTGGAGCAGCCTGTATCTCAGCACAGGAATAAGGTAGGGAAGAATTCTAAGGATCACTTTGACTGCCTCCAGAAGTTAGATCAGATGGCAAATTGGATTTGGTGCTAGGTCTTTCCCTTTAGGTTTTACCCCAACAATGTTTTCATTAGTTTCGCTCACTCTCGAAATCAAGCATTTTACAGCAGGTTGGAGCAGCCTGTATCTCAGCACAGGAATAAGGTAGGGAAGAATTCTAAGGCTCATTTTGACTGCCTCCAGAAGTTAGATCAGATGGCAAATTGGATTTGGTGCTAGGTCTTTCCCTTTAGGTTTTACCCCAACAATGTTTTCATTAGTTTCGCTCACTCTCGAAATCAAGCATTTTACAGCAGGTTGGAGCAGCCTGTATCTCAGCACAGGAATAAGGTAGGGAAGAATTCTAAGGCTCATTTTGACTGCCTCCAGAAGTTAGATCAGATGGCAAATTGGATTTGGTGCTAGGTCTTTCCCTTTAGGTTTTACCCCAACAATGTTTTCATTAGTTTCGCTCACTCTCGAAATCAAGCATTTTACAGCAGGTTGGAGCAGCCTGTATCTCAGCACAGGAATAAGGTAGGGAAGAATTCTAAGGCTCATTTTGACTGCCTCCAGAAGTTAGATCAGATGGCAAATTGGATTTGGTGCTAGGTCTTTCCCTTTAGGTTTTACCCCAACAATGTTTTCATTAGTTTCGCTCACTCTCGAAATCAAGCATTTTACAGCAGGTTGGAGCAGCCTGTATCTCAGCACAGGAATAAGGTAGGGAAGAATTCTAAGGCTCATTTTGACTGCCTCCAGAAGTTAGATCAGATGGCAAATTGGATTTGGTGCTAGGTCTTTCCCTTTAGGTTTTACCCCAACAATGTTTTCATTAGTTTCGCTCACTCTCGAAATCAAGCATTTTACAGCAGGTTGGAGCAGCCTGTATCTCAGCACAGGAATAAGGTAGGGAAGAATTCTAAGGATCATTTTGACTGCCTCCAGAAGTTAGATCAGATGGCAAATTGGATTTGGTGCTAGGTCTTTCCCTTTAGGTTTTACCCCAACAATGTTTTCATTAGTTTCGCTCACTCTCGAAATCAAGCATTTTACAGCAGGTTGGAGCAGCCTGTATCTCAGCACAGGAATAAGGTAGGGAAGAATTCTAAGGATCATTTTGACTGCCTCCAGAAGTTAGATCAGATGGCAAATTGGATTTGGTGCTAGGTCTTTCCCTTTAGGTTTTACCCCAACAATGTTTTCATTAGTTTTGCTCACTCTCGAAATCAAGCATTTTACAGCAGGTTGGAGCAGCCTGTATCTCAGCACAGGAATAAGGTAGGGAAGAATTCTAAGGCTCATTTTGACTGCCTCCAGAAGTTAGATCAGATGGCAAATTGGATTTGGTGCTAGGTCTTTCCCTTTAGGTTTTACCCCAACAATGTTTTCATTAGTTTCGCTCACTCTCGAAATCAAGCATTTTACAGCAGGTTGGAGCAGCCTGTATCTCAGCACAGGAATAAGGTAGGGAAGAATTCTAAGGATCATTTTGACTGCCTCCAGAAGTTAGATCAGATGGCAAATTGGATTTGGTGCTAGGTCTTTCTTTCCCTTTAGGTTTTACCCCAACAATGTTTTCATTAGTTTCGCTCACTCTCGAAATCAAGCATTTTACAGCAGGTTGGAGCAGCCTGTATCTCAGCACAGGAATAAGGTAGGGAAGAATTCTAAGGATCATTTTGACTGCCTCCAGAAGTTAGATCAGATGGCAAATTGGATTTGGTGCTAGGTCTTTCCCTTTAGGTTTTACCCCAACAATGTTTTCATTAGTTTCGCTCACTCTCGAAAGCAAGCATTTTACAGCAGGTTGGAGCAGCCTGTATCTCAGCACAGGAATAAGGTAGGGAAGAATTCTAAGGATCATTTTGACTGCCTCCAGAAGTTAGATCAGATGGCAAATTGGATTTGGTGCTAGGTCTTTCCCTTTAGGTTTTACCCCAACAATGTTTTCATTAGTTTCGCTCACTCTCGAAATCAAGCATTTTACAGCAGGTTGGAGCAGCCTGTATCTCAGCACAGGAATAAGGTAGGGAAGAATTCTAAGGATCATTTTGACTGCCTCCAGAAGTTAGATCAGATGGCAAATTGGATTTGGTGCTAGGTCTTTCCCTTTAGGTTTTACCCCAACAATGTTTTCATTAGTTTCGCTCACTCTCGAAATCAAGCATTTTACAGCAGGTTGGAGCAGCCTGTATCTCAGCACAGGAATAAGGTAGGGAAGAATTCAAATGCTCATTTTGACTGCCTCCAGAAGTTAGATCAGATGGCAAATTGGATTTGGTGCTAGGTCTTTCCCTTTAGGTTTTACCCCAACAATGTTTTCATTAGTTTCGCTCACTCTCGAAATCAAGCATTTTACAGCAGGTTGGAGCAGCCTGTATCTCAGCACAGGAATAAGGTAGGGAAGAATTCTAAGGATCATTTTGACTGCCTCCAGAAGTTAGATCAGATGGCAAATTGGATTTGGTGCTAGGTCTTTCCCTTTAGGTTTTACCCCAACAATGTTTTCATTAGTTTCACTCACTCTCGAAATCAAGCATTTTACAGCAGGTTGGAGCAGCCTGTATCTCAGCACAGGAATAAGGTAGGGAAGAATTCTAAGGATCATTTTGACTGCCTCCAGAAGTTAGATCAGATGGCAAATTGGATTTGGTGCTAGGTCTTTCCCTTTAGGTTTTACCCCAACAATGTTTTCATTAGTTTCGCTCACTCTCGAAATCAAGCATTTTACAGCAGGTTGGAGCAGCCTGTATCTCAGCACAGGAATAAGGTAGGGAAGAATTCTAAGGCTCATTTTGACTGCCTCCAGAAGTTAGATCAGATGGCAAATTGGATTTGGTGCTAGGTCTTTCCCTTTAGGTTTTACCCCAACAATGTTTTCATTAGTTTCGCTCACTCTCGAAATCAAGCATTTTACAGCAGGTTGGAGCAGCCTGTATCTCAGCACAGGAATAAGGTAGGGAAGAATTCTAAGGCTCATTTTGACTGCCTCCAGAAGTTAGATCAGATGGCAAATTGGATTTGGTGCTAGGTCTTTCCCTTTAGGTTTTACCCCAACAATGTTTTCATTAGTTTCGCTCACTCTCGAAATCAAGCATTTTACAGCAGGTTGGAGCAGCCTGTATCTCAGCACAGGAATAAGGTAGGGAAGAATTCTAAGGATCATTTTGACTGCCTCCAGAAGTTAGATCAGATGGCAAATTGGATTTGGTGCTAGGTCTTTCCCTTTAGGTTTTACCCCAACAATGTTTTCATTAGTTTCGCTCACTCTCGAAATCAAGCATTTTACAGCAGGTTGGAGCAGCCTGTATCTCAGCACAGGAATAAGGTAGGGAAGAATTCTAAGGATCATTTTGACTGCCTCCAGAAGTTAGATCAGATGGCAAATTGGATTTGGTGCTAGGTCTTTCCCTTTAGGTTTTACCCCAACAATGTTTTCATTAGTTTCGCTCACTCTCGAAATCAAGCATTTTACAGCAGGTTGGAGCAGCCTGTATCTCAGCACAGGAATAAGGCAGGGAAGAATTCTAAGGCTCATTTTGACTGCCTCCAGAAGTTAGATCAGATGGCAAATTGGATTTGGTGCTAGGTCTTTCCCTTTAGGTTTTACCCCAACAATGTTTTCATTAGTTTCGCTCACTCTCGAAATCAAGCATTTTACAGCAGGTTGGAGCAGCCTGTATCTCAGCACAGGAATAAGGTAGGGAAGAATTCTAAGGATCATTTTGACTGCCTCCAGAAGTTAGATCAGATGGCAAATTGGATTTGGTGCTAGGTCTTTCCCTTTAGGTTTTACCCCAACAATGTTTTCATTAGTTTCGCTCACTCTCGAAATCAAGCATTTTACAGCAGGTTGGAGCAGCCTGTATCTCAGCACAGGAATAAGGTAGGGAAGAATTCTAAGGCTCATTTTGACTGCCTCCAGAAGTTAGATCAGATGGCAAATTGGATTTGGTGCTAGGTCTTTCCCTTTAGGTTTTACCCCAACAATGTTTTCATTAGTTTCGCTCACTCTCGAAATCAAGCATTTTACAGCAGGTTGGAGCAGCCTGTATCTCAGCACAGGAATAAGGTAGGGAAGAATTCTAAGGATCATTTTGACTGCCTCCAGAAGTTAGATCAGATGGCAAATTGGATTTGGTGCTAGGTCTTTCCCTTTAGGTTTTACCCCAACAATGTTTTCATTAGTTTCGCTCACTCTCGAAATCAAGCATTTTACAGCAGGTTGGAGCAGCCTGTATCTCAGCACAGGAATAAGGTAGGGAAGAATTCTAAGGATCATTTTGACTGCCTCCAGAAGTTAGATCAGATGGCAAATTGGATTTGGTGCTAGGTCTTTCCCTTTAGGTTTTACCCCAACAATGTTTTCATTAGTTTCGCTCACTCTCGAAATCAAGCATTTTACAGCAGGTTGGAGCAGCCTGTATCTCAGCACAGGAATAAGGTAGGGAAGAATTCTAAGGATCATTTTGACTGCCTCCAGAAGTTAGATCAGATGGCAAATTGGATTTGGTGCTAGGTCTTTCCCTTTAGGTTTTACCCCAACAATGTTTTCATTAGTTTCGCTCACTCTCGAAATCAAGCATTTTACAGCAGGTTGGAGCAGCCTGTATCTCAGCACAGGAATAAGGTAGGGAAGAATTCTAAGGATCATTTTGACTGCCTCCAGAAGTTAGATCAGATGGCAAATTGGATTTGGTGCTAGGTCTTTCCCTTTAGGTTTTACCCCAACAATGTTTTCATTAGTTTCGCTCACTCTCGAAATCAAGCATTTTACAGCAGGTTGGAGCAGCCTGTATCTCAGCACAGGAATAAGGCAGGGAAGAATTCTAAGGCTCATTTTGACTGCCTCCAGAAGTTAGATCAGATGGCAAATTGGATTTGGTGCTAGGTCTTTCCCTTTAGGTTTTACCCCAACAATGTTTTCATTAGTTTCGCTCACTCTCGAAATCAAGCATTTTACAGCAGGTTGGAGCAGCCTGTATCTCAGCACAGGAATAAGGTAGGGAAGAATTCTAAGGATCATTTTGACTGCCTCCAGAAGTTAGATCAGATGGCAAATTGGATTTGGTGCTAGGTCTTTCCCTTTAGGTTTTACCCCAACAATGTTTTCATTAGTTTCGCTCACTCTCGAAATCAAGCATTTTACAGCAGGTTGGAGCAGCCTGTATCTCAGCACAGGAATAAGGTAGGGAAGAATTCTAAGGCTCATTTTGACTGCCTCCAGAAGTTAGATCAGATGGCAAATTGGATTTGGTGCTAGGTCTTTCCCTTTAGGTTTTACCCCAACAATGTTTTCATTAGTTTCGCTCACTCTCGAAATCAAGCATTTTACAGCAGGTTGGAGCAGCCTGTATCTCAGCACAGGAATAAGGTAGGGAAGAATTCTAAGGATCATTTTGACTGCCTCCAGAAGTTAGATCAGATGGCAAATTGGATTTGGTGCTAGGTCTTTCCCTTTAGGTTTTACCCCAACAATGTTTTCATTAGTTTCGCTCACTCTCGAAATCAAGCATTTTACAGCAGGTTGGAGCAGCCTGTATCTCAGCACAGGAATAAGGTAGGGAAGAATTCTAAGGATCATTTTGACTGCCTCCAGAAGTTAGATCAGATGGCAAATTGGATTTGGTGCTAGGTCTTTCCCTTTAGGTTTTACCCCAACAATGTTTTCATTAGTTTCGCTCACTCTCGAAATCAAGCATTTTACAGCAGGTTGGAGCAGCCTGTATCTCAGCACAGGAATAAGGTAGGGAAGAATTCTAAGGCTCATTTTGACTGCCTCCAGAAGTTAGATCAGATGGCAAATTGGATTTGGTGCTAGGTCTTTCCCTTTAGGTTTTACCCCAACAATGTTTTCATTAGTTTCGCTCACTCTCGAAATCAAGCATTTTACAGCAGGTTGGAGCAGCCTGTATCTCAGCACAGGAATAAGGTAGGGAAGAATTCTAAGGATCATTTTGACTGCCTCCAGAAGTTAGATCAGATGGCAAATTGGATTTGGTGCTAGGTCTTTCCCTTTAGGTTTTACCCCAACAATGTTTTCATTAGTTTCGCTCACTCTCGAAATCAAGCATTTTACAGCAGGTTGGAGCAGCCTGTATCTCAGCACAGGAATAAGGTAGGGAAGAATTCTAAGGATCATTTTGACTGCCTCCAGAAGTTAGATCAGATGGCAAATTGGATTTGGTGCTAGGTCTTTCCCTTTAGGTTTTACCCCAACAATGTTTTCATTAGTTTCGCTCACTCTCGAAATCAAGCATTTTACAGCAGGTTGGAGCAGCCTGTATCTCAGCACAGGAATAAGGTAGGGAAGAATTCTAAGGCTCATTTTGACTGCCTCCAGAAGTTAGATCAGATGGCAAATTGGATTTGGTGCTAGGTCTTTCCCTTTAGGTTTTACCCCAACAATGTTTTCATTAGTTTCGCTCACTCTCGAAATCAAGCATTTTACAGCAGGTTGGAGCAGCCTGTATCTCAGCACAGGAATAAGGTAGGGAAGAATTCTAAGGCTCATTTTGACTGCCTCCAGAAGTTAGATCAGATGGCAAATTGGATTTGGTGCTAGGTCTTTCCCTTTAGGTTTTACCCCAACAATGTTTTCATTAGTTTCGCTCACTCTCGAAATCAAGCATTTTACAGCAGGTTGGAGCAGCCTGTATCTCAGCACAGGAATAAGGTAGGGAAGAATTCTAAGGCTCATTTTGACTGCCTCCAGAAGTTAGATCAGATGGCAAATTGGATTTGGTGCTAGGTCTTTCCCTTTAGGTTTTACCCCAACAATGTTTTCATTAGTTTCGCTCACTCTCGAAATCAAGCATTTTACAGCAGGTTGGAGCAGCCTGTATCTCAGCACAGGAATAAGGTAGGGAAGAATTCTAAGGCTCATTTTGACTGCCTCCAGAAGTTAGATCAGATGGCAAATTGGATTTGGTGCTAGGTCTTTCCCTTTAGGTTTTACCCCAACAATGTTTTCATTAGTTTCGCTCACTCTCGAAATCAAGCATTTTACAGCAGGTTGGAGCAGCCTGTATCTCAGCACAGGAATAAGGTAGTGTGCTGGGTTGAGGCAGCCCCCTTCCCCACCCCTGGCAAACAATAAACACACAGACAATCGGATTGCAAAAGTGATGGAAAGTTTAAATAGAAAGCAGTGAACCTTTACAGAAAAGCAAAAGCAGAGTGACAAAGAAAAATCCCAAAGCAGACCCAGAGAGACCCCATCCCCACCTGAGGGTACATCCGAGACCCCCAGGGCTCCTTCTTCCCCCTCCCACTGCTAGGCTAGTCTCAGCTGGCCAGATCTGAGACTGCCCATCCCCCCGTGGCCTTGGGCCTAGCCAGGCCCAAAGCCAGGAGACATCTCCCCAGTTACCGGCTGACGGAGGAGGAAGAAAAGAGATAGTGCTAGACTCCGCACTGCATCTTATAGTGGTGCAAAGGATTGTGGTATGAAATACTACATAATTTCCTGTGTCCACCCCTGGGCTGGATTTCTGGACACAGGAAGTAAACACTGCAGGGGGGCACCCAGCTCAAACTGTAACATACCACCCCTTATTTCATACCATAATCTTTGCACCCAAACACATCATTAAATCAGAAATCTTCCGATGACATGTTCGGCGAAGTCCCTATCTTCATCTGGGCGTCCACCCAAACGGTCTCTCATTCAGGCTCTAGTGTCCGTCCATTCCAGTTCTTCTTCCCTCATCTAGTAGAACCTCTCAGCGATGCAGAGTTCACTCTTCTGCGGTGCAAGCTCTTCTTGGATCCGTTGGACATCCTGGTCACCTGGAAGGAACCTCACAACTTCTCAACCAAACCTTTATTCCCATCTCTATTTACTCAGCGGCATGTTTCCACCCCTGGGGCAAGCCAGTCAGAACAATCAGGCTCTAACTGCTTCTCCACCCCTCCAGGAAAACAGCACGCTGAGCCTTTCACAACCCTGCACGGACCTATCCCAAGCCCAGTGCTGACCGCTTCCAGCCGCGGCCCGAGGCTCTACAGATGCTTATCACAGTACACCGCCTTCCCGCTAGGCGTTCGCGTACCGAGACGTGACAGCATCCAAAACACAACCCTCCCCTGGCGGAGGGAGGGGCTGCACCACAACCTAGTGAGAAGAAGGGAGGTGGAGCCAGGTGCTCGGCGCCATTTTCGGAACTCGTCCGAAAAAGTCGGGGAAGAGACTAGGGCCGGCCCCGCCGCCGCTCCGAGCGCACGGCTGTGCTCACCGCCGCCGCAGCCCGAGCGAACGGCAGGTCCCGCCGCCACCGCAGTTCAAGTGGACGGCCGGGGACCGCCGCCGCCGCTCCGAGCGCACGGCCGGTCCCGCCGCCACCGCAGCTCAAGCGGACGGCCGGGGACCGCCGCCGCCGCTCCGAGCGCACAGCAGGGCTCCGCCCACCTCTGCCGCCGCGGTACAGAATCAAAATCGCCTCCACCCCTCGGGCATTCAAACGCCTCATCCAGCAAAAGCCATGAGCACGTCCTCAGGGCCCTTGAGAACAGCTTTCAGCTGGAGTCCCCGTTCGCCCATAGGGAGTCGAGCTCGCCCGCTCGCCGCGGCTGGCCCTACCCCGCAGCGAGAACGGACCTGACTTTGATCTGCTCGCCACTGCTCCTCCCCCACTTCACTCCCTGCCGCTTTTACCGCTCCGCAAAGAATAAAGGTGGGGGAAGGCAGGTCCCGCATTCTCAAGCGGTGCCCCCATTCCGGTGGTTAAAAACCACCCCTGCTTGAAAATAGCAGGAGGGACTCTCTGCCACCGGTCACGCACCAGGTATCCCCCTGCAATCCACAAGAACTTAACACAGTAGCCCCAACAACAACATGAGCCCCCAACTGCCAAAAAACCAAACCGACGCACAGAACTAAATTTAAACTCTCTTATCTTTTGCAATCCGATCTGCAGAGTAGCCACAATAACCAACTCCTTCTCCTGCCTGGCTCGCCAAGAATGTAAAGGGGTTGGGGGCAAACCCTCTGCCCACCTTAACCATCCTCTGCTACCAAGAAATGTGCTGGGTTGAGGCAGCCCCCCTTCCCCACCCCTGGCAACAATAAACACTCAGACAAACGGATTGCAAAAGTGATGGAAAGTTTAAATAGAAAGCAGTGAACCTTTACAGAAAAGCAAAAGCAGAGTGACAAAGAAAAATCCCAAAGCAGACCCAGAGAGACCCCATCCCCACCTGAGGGTACATCCGAGACCCCCAGGGCTCCTTCTTCCCCCTCCCACTGCTAGGCTAGTCTCAGCTGGCCAGATCTGAGACTGCCCATCCCCCCGTGGCCTTGGGCCTAGCCAGGCCCAAAGCCAGGAGACATCTCCCCAGTTACCGGCTGACGGAGGAGGAAGAAAAGAGATAGTGCTAGACTCCGCACTGCATCTTATAGTGGTGCAAAGGATTGTGGTATGAAATACTACATAATTTCCTGTGTCCACCCCTGGGCTGGATTTCTGGACACAGGAAGTAAACACTGCAGGGGGGCACCCAGCTCAAACTGTAACAGGTAGGGAAGAATTCTAAGGATCATTTTGACTGCCTCCAGAAGTTAGATCAGATGGCAAATTGGATTTGGTGCTAGGTCTTTCCCTTTAGGTTTTACCCCAACAATGTTTTCATTAGTTTCGCTCACTCTCGAAATCAAGCATTTTACAGCAGGTTGGAGCAGCCTGTATCTCAGCACAGGAATAAGGTAGGGAAGAATTCTAAGGATCATTTTGACTGCCTCCAGAAGTTAGATCAGATGGCAAATTGGATTTGGTGCTAGGTCTTTCCCTTTAGGTTTTACCCCAACAATGTTTTCATTAGTTTCGCTCACTCTCGAAATCAAGCATTTTACAGCAGGTTGGAGCAGCCTGTATCTCAGCACATGAATAAGGTAGGGAAGAATTCAAATGCTCATTTTGACTGCCTCCAGAAGTTAGATCAGATGGCAAATTGGATTTGGTGCTAGGTCTTTCCCTTTAGGTTTTACCCCAACAATGTTTTCATTAGTTTCGCTCACTCTCGAAATCAAGCATTTTACAGCAGGTTGGAGCAGCCTGTATCTCAGCACAGGAATAAGGTAGGGAAGAATTCTAAGGCTCATTTTGACTGCCTCCAGAAGTTAGATCAGATGGCAAATTGGATTTGGTGCTAGGTCTTTCCCTTTAGGTTTTACCCCAACAATGTTTTCATTAGTTTCGCTCACTCTCGAAATCAAGCATTTTACAGCAGGTTGGAGCAGCCTGTATCTCAGCACAGGAATAAGGTAGGGAAGAATTCTAAGGCTCATTTTGACTGCCTCCAGAAGTTAGATCAGATGGCAAATTGGATTTGGTGCTAGGTCTTTCCCTTTAGGTTTTACCCCAACAATGTTTTCATTAGTTTCGCTCACTCTCGAAATCAAGCATTTTACAGCAGGTTGGAGCAGCCTGTATCTCAGCACAGGAATAAGGTAGGGAAGAATTCTAAGGATCATTTTGACTGCCTCCAGAAGTTAGATCAGATGGCAAATTGGATTTGGTGCTAGGTCTTTCCCTTTAGGTTTTACCCCAACAATGTTTTCATTAGTTTCGCTCACTCTCGAAATCAAGCATTTTACAGCAGGTTGGAGCAGCCTGTATCTCAGCACAGGAATAAGGTAGGGAAGAATTCAAATGCTCATTTTGACTGCCTCCAGAAGTTAGATCAGATGGCAAATTGGATTTGGTGCTAGGTCTTTCCCTTTAGGTTTTACCCCAACAATGTTTTCATTAGTTTCGCTCACTCTCGAAATCAAGCATTTTACAGCAGGTTGGAGCAGCCTGTATCTCAGCACAGGAATAAGGTAGGGAAGAATTCTAAGGCTCATTTTGACTGCCTCCAGAAGTTAGATCAGATGGCAAATTGGATTTGGTGCTAGGTCTTTCCCTTTAGGTTTTACCCCAACAATGTTTTCATTAGTTTCGCTCACTCTCGAAATCAAGCATTTTACAGCAGGTTGGAGCAGCCTGTATCTCAGCACAGGAATAAGGTAGGGAAGAATTCTAAGGATCATTTTGACTGCCTCCAGAAGTTAGATCAGATGGCAAATTGGATTTGGTGCTAGGTCTTTCCCTTTAGGTTTTACCCCAACAATGTTTTCATTAGTTTCGCTCACTCTCGAAATCAAGCATTTTACAGCAGGTTGGAGCAGCCTGTATCTCAGCACAGGAATAAGGTAGGGAAGAATTCTAAGGCTCATTTTGACTGCCTCCAGAAGTTAGATCAGATGGCAAATTGGATTTGGTGCTAGGTCTTTCCCTTTAGGTTTTACCCCAACAATGTTTTCATTAGTTTCGCTCACTCTCGAAATCAAGCATTTTACAGCAGGTTGGAGCAGCCTGTATCTCAGCACAGGAATAAGGTAGGGAAGAATTCTAAGGATCATTTTGACTGCCTCCAGAAGTTAGATCAGATGGCAAATTGGATTTGGTGCTAGGTCTTTCCCTTTAGGTTTTACCCCAACAATGTTTTCATTAGTTTCGCTCACTCTCGAAATCAAGCATTTTACAGCAGGTTGGAGCAGCCTGTATCTCAGCACAGGAATAAGGTAGGGAAGAATTCTAAGGCTCATTTTGACTGCCTCCAGAAGTTAGATCAGATGGCAAATTGGATTTGGTGCTAGGTCTTTCCCTTTAGGTTTTACCCCAACAATGTTTTCATTAGTTTCGCTCACTCTCGAAATCAAGCATTTTACAGCAGGTTGGAGCAGCCTGTATCTCAGCACAGGAATAAGGTAGGGAAGAATTCTAAGGCTCATTTTGACTGCCTCCAGAAGTTAGATCAGATGGCAAATTGGATTTGGTGCTAGGTCTTTCCCTTTAGGTTTTACCCCAACAATGTTTTCATTAGTTTCGCTCACTCTCGAAATCAAGCATTTTACAGCAGGTTGGAGCAGCCTGTATCTCAGCACAGGATGAAGGTAGGGAAGAATTCTAAGGCTCATTTTGACTGCCTCCAGAAGTTAGATCAGATGGCAAATTGGATTTGGTGCTAGGTCTTTCCCTTTAGGTTTTACCCCAACAATGTTTTCATTAGTTTCGCTCACTCTCGAAATCAAGCATTTTACAGCAGGTTGGAGCAGCCTGTATCTCAGCACAGGAATAAGGTAGGGAAGAATTCTAAGGCTCATTTTGACTGCCTCCAGAAGTTAGATCAGATGGCAAATTGGATTTGGTGCTAGGTCTTTCCCTTTAGGTTTTACCCCAACAATGTTTTCATTAGTTTCGCTCACTCTCGAAATCAAGCATTTTACAGCAGGTTGGAGCAGCCTGTATCTCAGCACAGGAATAAGGTAGGGAAGAATTCTAAGGATCATTTTGACTGCCTCCAGAAGTTAGATCAGATGTCACATTGGATTTGGTGCTAGGTCTTTCCCTTTAGGTTTTACCCCAACAATGTTTTCATTAGTTTCGCTCACTCTCGAAATCAAGCATTTTACAGCAGGTTGGAGCAGCCTGTATCTCAGCACAGGAATAAGGTAGGGAAGAATTCTAAGGATCATTTTGACTGCCTCCAGAAGTTAGATCAGATGGCAAATTGGATTTGGTGCTAGGTCTTTCCCTTTAGGTTTTACCCCAACAATGTTTTCATTAGTTTCGCTCACTCTCGAAATCAAGCATTTTACAGCAGGTTGGAGCAGCCTGTATCTCAGCACAGGAATAAGGTAGGGAAGAATTCTAAGGCTCATTTTGACTGCCTCCAGAAGTTAGATCAGATGGCAAATTGGATTTGGTGCTAGGTCTTTCCCTTTAGGTTTTACCCCAACAATGTTTTCATTAGTTTCGCTCACTCTCGAAATCAAGCATTTTACAGCAGGTTGGAGCAGCCTGTATCTCAGCACAGGAATAAGGTAGGGAAGAATTCTAAGGCTCATTTTGACTGCCTCCAGAAGTTAGATCAGATGGCAAATTGGATTTGGTGCTAGGTCTTTCCCTTTAGGTTTTACCCCAACAATGTTTTCATTAGTTTCGCTCACTCTCGAAATCAAGCATTTTACAGCAGGTTGGAGCAGCCTGTATCTCAGCACAGGAATAAGGTAGGGAAGAATTCTAAGGATCATTTTGACTGCCTCCAGAAGTTAGATCAGATGGCAAATTGGATTTGGTGCTAGGTCTTTCCCTTTAGGTTTTACCCCAACAATGTTTTCATTAGTTTCGCTCACTCTCGAAATCAAGCATTTTACAGCAGGTTGGAGCAGCCTGTATCTCAGCACAGGAATAAGGTAGGGAAGAATTCTAAGGATCATTTTGACTGCCTCCAGAAGTTAGATCAGATGGCAAATTGGATTTGGTGCTAGGTCTTTCCCTTTAGGTTTTACCCCAACAATGTTTTCATTAGTTTCGCTCACTCTCGAAATCAAGCATTTTACAGCAGGTTGGAGCAGCCTGTATCTCAGCACAGGAATAAGGTAGGGAAGAATTCTAAGGATCATTTTGACTGCCTCCAGAAGTTAGATCAGATGGCAAATTGGATTTGGTGCTAGGTCTTTCCCTTTAGGTTTTACCCCAACAATGTTTTCATTAGTTTCGCTCACTCTCGAAATCAAGCATTTTACAGCAGGTTGGAGCAGCCTGTATCTCAGCACAGGAATAAGGTAGGGAAGAATTCTAAGGCTCATTTTGACTGCCTCCAGAAGTTAGATCAGATGGCAAATTGGATTTGGTGCTAGGTCTTTCCCTTTAGGTTTTACCCCAACAATGTTTTCATTAGTTTCGCTCACTCTCGAAATCAAGCATTTTACAGCAGGTTGGAGCAGCCTGTATCTCAGCACAGGAATAAGGTAGGGAAGAATTCTAAGGCTCATTTTGACTGCCTCCAGAAGTTAGATCAGATGGCAAATTGGATTTGGTGCTAGGTCTTTCCCTTTAGGTTTTACCCCAACAATGTTTTCATTAGTTTCGCTCACTCTCGAAATCAAGCATTTTACAGCAGGTTGGAGCAGCCTGTATCTCAGCACAGGAATAAGGTAGGGAAGAATTCTAAGGCTCATTTTGACTGCCTCCAGAAGTTAGATCAGATGGCAAATTGGATTTGGTGCTAGGTCTTTCCCTTTAGGTTTTACCCCAACAATGTTTTCATTAGTTTCGCTCACTCTCGAAATCAAGCATTTTACAGCAGGTTGGAGCAGCCTGTATCTCAGCACAGGAATAAGGTAGGGAAGAATTCTAAGGATCATTTTGACTGCCTCCAGAAGTTAGATCAGATGTCACATTGGATTTGGTGCTAGGTCTTTCCCTTTAGGTTTTACCCCAACAATGTTTTCATTAGTTTCGCTCACTCTCGAAATCAAGCATTTTACAGCAGGTTGGAGCAGCCTGTATCTCAGCACAGGAATAAGGTAGGGAAGAATTCTAAGGCTCATTTTGACTGCCTCCAGAAGTTAGATCAGATGGCAAATTGGATTTGGTGCTAGGTCTTTCCCTTTAGGTTTTACCCCAACAATGTTTTCATTAGTTTCGCTCACTCTCGAAATCAAGCATTTTACAGCAGGTTGGAGCAGCCTGTATCTCAGCACAGGAATAAGGTAGGGAAGAATTCTAAGGCTCATTTTGACTGCCTCCAGAAGTTAGATCAGATGGCAAATTGGATTTGGTGCTAGGTCTTTCCCTTTAGGTTTTACCCCAACAATGTTTTCATTAGTTTCGCTCACTCTCGAAATCAAGCATTTTACAGCAGGTTGGAGCAGCCTGTATCTCAGCACAGGAATAAGGTAGGGAAGAATTCTAAGGATCATTTTGACTGCCTCCAGAAGTTAGATCAGATGGCAAATTGGATTTGGTGCTAGGTCTTTCCCTTTAGGTTTTACCCCAACAATGTTTTCATTAGTTTCGCTCACTCTCGAAATCAAGCATTTTACAGCAGGTTGGAGCAGCCTGTATCTCAGCACAGGAATAAGGTAGGGAAGAATTCTAAGGATCATTTTGACTGCCTCCAGAAGTTAGATCAGATGGCAAATTGGATTTGGTGCTAGGTCTTTCCCTTTAGGTTTTACCCCAACAATGTTTTCATTAGTTTCGCTCACTCTCGAAATCAAGCATTTTACAGCAGGTTGGAGCAGCCTGTATCTCAGCACAGGAATAAGGTAGGGAAGAATTCTAAGGCTCATTTTGACTGCCTCCAGAAGTTAGATCAGATGGCAAATTGGATTTGGTGCTAGGTCTTTCCCTTTAGGTTTTACCCCAACAATGTTTTCATTAGTTTCGCTCACTCTCGAAATCAAGCATTTTACAGCAGGTTGGAGCAGCCTGTATCTCAGCACAGGATGAAGGTAGGGAAGAATTCTAAGGCTCATTTTGACTGCCTCCAGAAGTTAGATCAGATGGCAAATTGGATTTGGTGCTAGGTCTTTCCCTTTAGGTTTTACCCCAACAATGTTTTCATTAGTTTCGCTCACTCTCGAAATCAAGCATTTTACAGCAGGTTGGAGCAGCCTGTATCTCAGCACAGGAATAAGGTAGGGAAGAATTCTAAGGCTCATTTTGACTGCCTCCAGAAGTTAGATCAGATGGCAAATTGGATTTGGTGCTAGGTCTTTCCCTTTAGGTTTTACCCCAACAATGTTTTCATTAGTTTCGCTCACTCTCGAAATCAAGCATTTTACAGCAGGTTGGAGCAGCCTGTATCTCAGCACAGGAATAAGGTAGGGAAGAATTCTAAGGCTCATTTTGACTGCCTCCAGAAGTTAGATCAGATGGCAAATTGGATTTGGTGCTAGGTCTTTCCCTTTAGGTTTTACCCCAACAATGTTTTCATTAGTTTCGCTCACTCTCGAAATCAAGCATTTTACAGCAGGTTGGAGCAGCCTGTATCTCAGCACAGGAATAAGGTAGGGAAGAATTCTAAGGATCATTTTGACTGCCTCCAGAAGTTAGATCAGATGGCAAATTGGATTTGGTGCTAGGTCTTTCCCTTTAGGTTTTACCCCAACAATGTTTTCATTAGTTTCGCTCACTCTCGAAATCAAGCATTTTACAGCAGGTTGGAGCAGCCTGTATCTCAGCACAGGAATAAGGTAGGGAAGAATTCTAAGGATCATTTTGACTGCCTCCAGAAGTTAGATCAGATGTCACATTGGATTTGGTGCTAGGTCTTTCCCTTTAGGTTTTACCCCAACAATGTTTTCATTAGTTTCGCTCACTCTCGAAATCAAGCATTTTACAGCAGGTTGGAGCAGCCTGTATCTCAGCACAGGAATAAGGTAGGGAAGAATTCTAAGGATCATTTTGACTGCCTCCAGAAGTTAGATCAGATGGCAAATTGGATTTGGTGCTAGGTCTTTCCCTTTAGGTTTTACCCCAACAATGTTTTCATTAGTTTCGCTCACTCTCGAAATCAAGCATTTTACAGCAGGTTGGAGCAGCCTGTATCTCAGCACAGGAATAAGGTAGGGAAGAATTCTAAGGCTCATTTTGACTGCCTCCAGAAGTTAGATCAGATGGCAAATTGGATTTGGTGCTAGGTCTTTCCCTTTAGGTTTTACCCCAACAATGTTTTCATTAGTTTCGCTCACTCTCGAAATCAAGCATTTTACAGCAGGTTGGAGCAGCCTGTATCTCAGCACAGGAATAAGGTAGGGAAGAATTCTAAGGCTCATTTTGACTGCCTCCAGAAGTTAGATCAGATGGCAAATTGGATTTGGTGCTAGGTCTTTCCCTTTAGGTTTTACCCCAACAATGTTTTCATTAGTTTCGCTCACTCTCGAAATCAAGCATTTTACAGCAGGTTGGAGCAGCCTGTATCTCAGCACAGGAATAAGGTAGGGAAGAATTCTAAGGATCATTTTGACTGCCTCCAGAAGTTAGATCAGATGGCAAATTGGATTTGGTGCTAGGTCTTTCCCTTTAGGTTTTACCCCAACAATGTTTTCATTAGTTTCGCTCACTCTCGAAATCAAGCATTTTACAGCAGGTTGGAGCAGCCTGTATCTCAGCACAGGAATAAGGTAGGGAAGAATTCTAAGGCTCATTTTGACTGCCTCCAGAAGTTAGATCAGATGGCAAATTGGATTTGGTGCTAGGTCTTTCCCTTTAGGTTTTACCCCAACAATGTTTTCATTAGTTTCGCTCACTCTCGAAATCAAGCATTTTACAGCAGGTTGGAGCAGCCTGTATCTCAGCACAGGAATAAGGTAGGGAAGAATTCTAAGGATCATTTTGACTGCCTCCAGAAGTTAGATCAGATGGCAAATTGGATTTGGTGCTAGGTCTTTCCCTTTAGGTTTTACCCCAACAATGTTTTCATTAGTTTCGCTCACTCTCGAAATCAAGCATTTTACAGCAGGTTGGAGCAGCCTGTATCTCAGCACAGGAATAAGGTAGGGAAGAATTCTAAGGATCATTTTGACTGCCTCCAGAAGTTAGATCAGATGTCACATTGGATTTGGTGCTAGGTCTTTCCCTTTAGGTTTTACCCCAACAATGTTTTCATTAGTTTCGCTCACTCTCGAAATCAAGCATTTTACAGCAGGTTGGAGCAGCCTGTATCTCAGCACAGGAATAAGGTAGGGAAGAATTCTAAGGCTCATTTTGACTGCCTCCAGAAGTTAGATCAGATGGCAAATTGGATTTGGTGCTAGGTCTTTCCCTTTAGGTTTTACCCCAACAATGTTTTCATTAGTTTCGCTCACTCTCGAAATCAAGCATTTTACAGCAGGTTGGAGCAGCCTGTATCTCAGCACAGGAATAAGGTAGGGAAGAATTCTAAGGCTCATTTTGACTGCCTCCAGAAGTTAGATCAGATGGCAAATTGGATTTGGTGCTAGGTCTTTCCCTTTAGGTTTTACCCCAACAATGTTTTCATTAGTTTCGCTCACTCTCGAAATCAAGCATTTTACAGCAGGTTGGAGCAGCCTGTATCTCAGCACAGGAATAAGGTAGGGAAGAATTCTAAGGATCATTTTGACTGCCTCCAGAAGTTAGATCAGATGGCAAATTGGATTTGGTGCTAGGTCTTTCCCTTTAGGTTTTACCCCAACAATGTTTTCATTAGTTTCGCTCACTCTCGAAATCAAGCATTTTACAGCAGGTTGGAGCAGCCTGTATCTCAGCACAGGAATAAGGTAGGGAAGAATTCTAAGGATCATTTTGACTGCCTCCAGAAGTTAGATCAGATGGCAAATTGGATTTGGTGCTAGGTCTTTCCCTTTAGGTTTTACCCCAACAATGTTTTCATTAGTTTCGCTCACTCTCGAAATCAAGCATTTTACAGCAGGTTGGAGCAGCCTGTATCTCAGCACAGGAATAAGGTAGGGAAGAATTCTAAGGCTCATTTTGACTGCCTCCAGAAGTTAGATCAGATGGCAAATTGGATTTGGTGCTAGGTCTTTCCCTTTAGGTTTTACCCCAACAATGTTTTCATTAGTTTCGCTCACTCTCGAAATCAAGCATTTTACAGCAGGTTGGAGCAGCCTGTATCTCAGCACAGGAATAAGGTAGGGAAGAATTCTAAGGCTCATTTTGACTGCCTCCAGAAGTTAGATCAGATGGCAAATTGGATTTGGTGCTAGGTCTTTCCCTTTAGGTTTTACCCCAACAATGTTTTCATTAGTTTCGCTCACTCTCGAAATCAAGCATTTTACAGCAGGTTGGAGCAGCCTGTATCTCAGCACAGGAATAAGGTAGGGAAGAATTCTAAGGCTCATTTTGACTGCCTCCAGAAGTTAGATCAGATGGCAAATTGGATTTGGTGCTAGGTCTTTCCCTTTAGGTTTTACCCCAACAATGTTTTCATTAGTTTCGCTCACTCTCGAAATCAAGCATTTTACAGCAGGTTGGAGCAGCCTGTATCTCAGCACAGGAATAAGGTAGGGAAGAATTCTAAGGCTCATTTTGACTGCCTCCAGAAGTTAGATCAGATGGCAAATTGGATTTGGTGCTAGGTCTTTCCCTTTAGGTTTTACCCCAACAATGTTTTCATTAGTTTCGCTCACTCTCGAAATCAAGCATTTTACAGCAGGTTGGAGCAGCCTGTATCTCAGCACAGGAATAAGGTAGGGAAGAATTCTAAGGATCATTTTGACTGCCTCCAGAAGTTAGATCAGATGGCAAATTGGATTTGGTGCTAGGTCTTTCCCTTTAGGTTTTACCCCAACAATGTTTTCATTAGTTTCGCTCACTCTCGAAATCAAGCATTTTACAGCAGGTTGGAGCAGCCTGTATCTCAGCACAGGAATAAGGTAGGGAAGAATTCTAAGGATCATTTTGACTGCCTCCAGAAGTTAGATCAGATGTCACATTGGATTTGGTGCTAGGTCTTTCCCTTTAGGTTTTACCCCAACAATGTTTTCATTAGTTTCGCTCACTCTCGAAATCAAGCATTTTACAGCAGGTTGGAGCAGCCTGTATCTCAGCACAGGAATAAGGTAGGGAAGAATTCTAAGGATCATTTTGACTGCCTCCAGAAGTTAGATCAGATGGCAAATTGGATTTGGTGCTAGGTCTTTCCCTTTAGGTTTTACCCCAACAATGTTTTCATTAGTTTCGCTCACTCTCGAAATCAAGCATTTTACAGCAGGTTGGAGCAGCCTGTATCTCAGCACAGGAATAAGGTAGGGAAGAATTCTAAGGCTCATTTTGACTGCCTCCAGAAGTTAGATCAGATGGCAAATTGGATTTGGTGCTAGGTCTTTCCCTTTAGGTTTTACCCCAACAATGTTTTCATTAGTTTCGCTCACTCTCGAAATCAAGCATTTTACAGCAGGTTGGAGCAGCCTGTATCTCAGCACAGGAATAAGGTAGGGAAGAATTCTAAGGCTCATTTTGACTGCCTCCAGAAGTTAGATCAGATGGCAAATTGGATTTGGTGCTAGGTCTTTCCCTTTAGGTTTTACCCCAACAATGTTTTCATTAGTTTCGCTCACTCTCGAAATCAAGCATTTTACAGCAGGTTGGAGCAGCCTGTATCTCAGCACAGGAATAAGGTAGGGAAGAATTCTAAGGATCATTTTGACTGCCTCCAGAAGTTAGATCAGATGGCAAATTGGATTTGGTGCTAGGTCTTTCCCTTTAGGTTTTACCCCAACAATGTTTTCATTAGTTTCGCTCACTCTCGAAATCAAGCATTTTACAGCAGGTTGGAGCAGCCTGTATCTCAGCACAGGAATAAGGTAGGGAAGAATTCTAAGGCTCATTTTGACTGCCTCCAGAAGTTAGATCAGATGGCAAATTGGATTTGGTGCTAGGTCTTTCCCTTTAGGTTTTACCCCAACAATGTTTTCATTAGTTTCGCTCACTCTCGAAATCAAGCATTTTACAGCAGGTTGGAGCAGCCTGTATCTCAGCACAGGAATAAGGTAGGGAAGAATTCTAAGGATCATTTTGACTGCCTCCAGAAGTTAGATCAGATGGCAAATTGGATTTGGTGCTAGGTCTTTCCCTTTAGGTTTTACCCCAACAATGTTTTCATTAGTTTCGCTCACTCTCGAAATCAAGCATTTTACAGCAGGTTGGAGCAGCCTGTATCTCAGCACAGGAATAAGGTAGGGAAGAATTCTAAGGCTCATTTTGACTGCCTCCAGAAGTTAGATCAGATGGCAAATTGGATTTGGTGCTAGGTCTTTCCCTTTAGGTTTTACCCCAACAATGTTTTCATTAGTTTTGCTCACTCTCGAAATCAAGCATTTTACAGCAGGTTGGAGCAGCCTGTATCTCAGCACAGGAATAAGGTAGGGAAGAATTCTAAGGCTCATTTTGACTGCCTCCAGAAGTTAGATCAGATGGCAAATTGGATTTGGTGCTAGGTCTTTCCCTTTAGGTTTTACCCCAACAATGTTTTCATTAGTTTCGCTCACTCTCGAAATCAAGCATTTTACAGCAGGTTGGAGCAGCCTGTATCTCAGCACAGGAATAAGGTAGGGAAGAATTCTAAGGATCATTTTGACTGCCTCCAGAAGTTAGATCAGATGGCAAATTGGATTTGGTGCTAGGTCTTTCCCTTTAGGTTTTACCCCAACAATGTTTTCATTAGTTTCGCTCACTCTCGAAATCAAGCATTTTACAGCAGGTTGGAGCAGCCTGTATCTCAGCACAGGAATAAGGTAGGGAAGAATTCTAAGGCTCATTTTGACTGCCTCCAGAAGTTAGATCAGATGGCAAATTGGATTTGGTGCTAGGTCTTTCCCTTTAGGTTTTACCCCAACAATGTTTTCATTAGTTTCGCTCACTCTCGAAATCAAGCATTTTACAGCAGGTTGGAGCAGCCTGTATCTCAGCACAGGAATAAGGTAGGGAAGAATTCTAAGGCTCATTTTGACTGCCTCCAGAAGTTAGATCAGATGGCAAATTGGATTTGGTGCTAGGTCTTTCCCTTTAGGTTTTACCCCAACAATGTTTTCATTAGTTTCGCTCACTCTCGAAATCAAGCATTTTACAGCAGGTTGGAGCAGCCTGTATCTCAGCACAGGAATAAGGTAGGGAAGAATTCTAAGGCTCATTTTGACTGCCTCCAGAAGTTAGATCAGATGGCAAATTGGATTTGGTGCTAGGTCTTTCCCTTTAGGTTTTACCCCAACAATGTTTTCATTAGTTTCGCTCACTCTCGAAATCAAGCATTTTACAGCAGGTTGGAGCAGCCTGTATCTCAGCACAGGAATAAGGTAGGGAAGAATTCTAAGGCTCATTTTGACTGCCTCCAGAAGTTAGATCAGATGGCAAATTGGATTTGGTGCTAGGTCTTTCCCTTTAGGTTTTACCCCAACAATGTTTTCATTAGTTTCGCTCACTCTCGAAATCAAGCATTTTACAGCAGGTTGGAGCAGCCTGTATCTCAGCACAGGAATAAGGTAGGGAAGAATTCTAAGGCTCATTTTGACTGCCTCCAGAAGTTAGATCAGATGGCAAATTGGATTTGGTGCTAGGTCTTTCCCTTTAGGTTTTACCCCAACAATGTTTTCATTAGTTTCGCTCACTCTCGAAATCAAGCATTTTACAGCAGGTTGGAGCAGCCTGTATCTCAGCACAGGAATAAGGTAGGGAAGAATTCTAAGGATCATTTTGACTGCCTCCAGAAGTTAGATCAGATGGCAAATTGGATTTGGTGCTAGGTCTTTCCCTTTAGGTTTTACCCCAACAATGTTTTCATTAGTTTCGCTCACTCTCGAAATCAAGCATTTTACAGCAGGTTGGAGCAGCCTGTATCTCAGCACAGGAATAAGGTAGGGAAGAATTCTAAGGATCATTTTGACTGCCTCCAGAAGTTAGATCAGATGTCACATTGGATTTGGTGCTAGGTCTTTCCCTTTAGGTTTTACCCCAACAATGTTTTCATTAGTTTCGCTCACTCTCGAAATCAAGCATTTTACAGCAGGTTGGAGCAGCCTGTATCTCAGCACAGGAATAAGGTAGGGAAGAATTCTAAGGATCATTTTGACTGCCTCCAGAAGTTAGATCAGATGGCAAATTGGATTTGGTGCTAGGTCTTTCCCTTTAGGTTTTACCCCAACAATGTTTTCATTAGTTTCGCTCACTCTCGAAATCAAGCATTTTACAGCAGGTTGGAGCAGCCTGTATCTCAGCACAGGAATAAGGTAGGGAAGAATTCTAAGGCTCATTTTGACTGCCTCCAGAAGTTAGATCAGATGGCAAATTGGATTTGGTGCTAGGTCTTTCCCTTTAGGTTTTACCCCAACAATGTTTTCATTAGTTTCGCTCACTCTCGAAATCAAGCATTTTACAGCAGGTTGGAGCAGCCTGTATCTCAGCACAGGAATAAGGTAGGGAAGAATTCTAAGGCTCATTTTGACTGCCTCCAGAAGTTAGATCAGATGGCAAATTGGATTTGGTGCTAGGTCTTTCCCTTTAGGTTTTACCCCAACAATGTTTTCATTAGTTTCGCTCACTCTCGAAATCAAGCATTTTACAGCAGGTTGGAGCAGCCTGTATCTCAGCACAGGAATAAGGTAGGGAAGAATTCTAAGGATCATTTTGACTGCCTCCAGAAGTTAGATCAGATGGCAAATTGGATTTGGTGCTAGGTCTTTCCCTTTAGGTTTTACCCCAACAATGTTTTCATTAGTTTCGCTCACTCTCGAAATCAAGCATTTTACAGCAGGTTGGAGCAGCCTGTATCTCAGCACAGGAATAAGGTAGGGAAGAATTCTAAGGCTCATTTTGACTGCCTCCAGAAGTTAGATCAGATGGCAAATTGGATTTGGTGCTAGGTCTTTCCCTTTAGGTTTTACCCCAACAATGTTTTCATTAGTTTCGCTCACTCTCGAAATCAAGCATTTTACAGCAGGTTGGAGCAGCCTGTATCTCAGCACAGGAATAAGGTAGGGAAGAATTCTAAGGCTCATTTTGACTGCCTCCAGAAGTTAGATCAGATGGCAAATTGGATTTGGTGCTAGGTCTTTCCCTTTAGGTTTTACCCCAACAATGTTTTCATTAGTTTCGCTCACTCTCGAAATCAAGCATTTTACAGCAGGTTGGAGCAGCCTGTATCTCAGCACAGGAATAAGGTAGGGAAGAATTCTAAGGCTCATTTTGACTGCCTCCAGAAGTTAGATCAGATGGCAAATTGGATTTGGTGCTAGGTCTTTCCCTTTAGGTTTTACCCCAACAATGTTTTCATTAGTTTTGCTCACTCTCGAAATCAAGCATTTTACAGCAGGTTGGAGCAGCCTGTATCTCAGCACAGGAATAAGGTAGGGAAGAATTCTAAGGCTCATTTTGACTGCCTCCAGAAGTTAGATCAGATGGCAAATTGGATTTGGTGCTAGGTCTTTCCCTTTAGGTTTTACCCCAACAATGTTTTCATTAGTTTCGCTCACTCTCGAAATCAAGCATTTTACAGCAGGTTGGAGCAGCCTGTATCTCAGCACAGGAATAAGGTAGGGAAGAATTCTAAGGATCATTTTGACTGCCTCCAGAAGTTAGATCAGATGGCAAATTGGATTTGGTGCTAGGTCTTTCCCTTTAGGTTTTACCCCAACAATGTTTTCATTAGTTTCGCTCACTCTCGAAATCAAGCATTTTACAGCAGGTTGGAGCAGCCTGTATCTCAGCACAGGAATAAGGTAGGGAAGAATTCTAAGGCTCATTTTGACTGCCTCCAGAAGTTAGATCAGATGGCAAATTGGATTTGGTGCTAGGTCTTTCCCTTTAGGTTTTACCCCAACAATGTTTTCATTAGTTTCGCTCACTCTCGAAATCAAGCATTTTACAGCAGGTTGGAGCAGCCTGTATCTCAGCACAGGAATAAGGTAGGGAAGAATTCTAAGGATCATTTTGACTGCCTCCAGAAGTTAGATCAGATGGCAAATTGGATTTGGTGCTAGGTCTTTCCCTTTAGGTTTTACCCCAACAATGTTTTCATTAGTTTCGCTCACTCTCGAAATCAAGCATTTTACAGCAGGTTGGAGCAGCCTGTATCTCAGCACAGGAATAAGGTAGGGAAGAATTCTAAGGATCATTTTGACTGCCTCCAGAAGTTAGATCAGATGGCAAATTGGATTTGGTGCTAGGTCTTTCCCTTTAGGTTTTACCCCAACAATGTTTTCATTAGTTTCGCTCACTCTCGAAATCAAGCATTTTACAGCAGGTTGGAGCAGCCTGTATCTCAGCACAGGAATAAGGTAGGGAAGAATTCTAAGGATCATTTTGACTGCCTCCAGAAGTTAGATCAGATGGCAAATTGGATTTGGTGCTAGGTCTTTCCCTTTAGGTTTTACCCCAACAATGTTTTCATTAGTTTCGCTCACTCTCGAAATCAAGCATTTTACAGCAGGTTGGAGCAGCCTGTATCTCAGCACAGGAATAAGGTAGGGAAGAATTCTAAGGATCATTTTGACTGCCTCCAGAAGTTAGATCAGATGGCAAATTGGATTTGGTGCTAGGTCTTTCCCTTTAGGTTTTACCCCAACAATGTTTTCATTAGTTTCGCTCACTCTCGAAATCAAGCATTTTACAGCAGGTTGGAGCAGCCTGTATCTCAGCACAGGAATAAGGTAGGGAAGAATTCTAAGGCTCATTTTGACTGCCTCCAGAAGTTAGATCAGATGGCAAATTGGATTTGGTGCTAGGTCTTTCCCTTTAGGTTTTACCCCAACAATGTTTTCATTAGTTTCGCTCACTCTCGAAATCAAGCATTTTACAGCAGGTTGGAGCAGCCTGTATCTCAGCACAGGAATAAGGTAGGGAAGAATTCTAAGGCTCATTTTGACTGCCTCCAGAAGTTAGATCAGATGGCAAATTGGATTTGGTGCTAGGTCTTTCCCTTTAGGTTTTACCCCAACAATGTTTTCATTAGTTTCGCTCACTCTCGAAATCAAGCATTTTACAGCAGGTTGGAGCAGCCTGTATCTCAGCACAGGAATAAGGTAGGGAAGAATTCTAAGGCTCATTTTGACTGCCTCCAGAAGTTAGATCAGATGGCAAATTGGATTTGGTGCTAGGTCTTTCCCTTTAGGTTTTACCCCAACAATGTTTTCATTAGTTTCGCTCACTCTCGAAATCAAGCATTTTACAGCAGGTTGGAGCAGCCTGTATCTCAGCACAGGAATAAGGTAGGGAAGAATTCTAAGGATCATTTTGACTGCCTCCAGAAGTTAGATCAGATGGCAAATTGGATTTGGTGCTAGGTCTTTCCCTTTAGGTTTTACCCCAACAATGTTTTCATTAGTTTCGCTCACTCTCGAAATCAAGCATTTTACAGCAGGTTGGAGCAGCCTGTATCTCAGCACAGGAATAAGGTAGGGAAGAATTCTAAGGCTCATTTTGACTGCCTCCAGAAGTTAGATCAGATGGCAAATTGGATTTGGTGCTAGGTCTTTCCCTTTAGGTTTTACCCCAACAATGTTTTCATTAGTTTCGCTCACTCTCGAAATCAAGCATTTTACAGCAGGTTGGAGCAGCCTGTATCTCAGCACAGGAATAAGGTAGGGAAGAATTCTAAGGATCATTTTGACTGCCTCCAGAAGTTAGATCAGATGGCACATTGGATTTGGTGCTAGGTCTTTCCCTTTAGGTTTTACCCCAACAATGTTTTCATTAGTTTCGCTCACTCTCGAAATCAAGCATTTTACAGCAGGTTGGAGCAGCCTGTATCTCAGCACAGGAATAAGGTAGGGAAGAATTCTAAGGCTCATTTTGACTGCCTCCAGAAGTTAGATCAGATGGCAAATTGGATTTGGTGCTAGGTCTTTCCCTTTAGGTTTTACCCCAACAATGTTTTCATTAGTTTCGCTCACTCTCGAAATCAAGCATTTTACAGCAGGTTGGAGCAGCCTGTATCTCAGCACAGGAATAAGGTAGGGAAGAATTCTAAGGATCATTTTGACTGCCTCCAGAAGTTAGATCAGATGGCAAATTGGATTTGGTGCTAGGTCTTTCCCTTTAGGTTTTACCCCAACAATGTTTTCATTAGTTTCGCTCACTCTCGAAATCAAGCATTTTACAGCAGGTTGGAGCAGCCTGTATCTCAGCACAGGAATAAGGTAGGGAAGAATTCTAAGGATCATTTTGACTGCCTCCAGAAGTTAGATCAGATGGCAAATTGGATTTGGTGCTAGGTCTTTCCCTTTAGGTTTTACCCCAACAATGTTTTCATTAGTTTCGCTCACTCTCGAAATCAAGCATTTTACAGCAGGTTGGAGCAGCCTGTATCTCAGCACAGGAATAAGGTAGGGAAGAATTCTAAGGATCATTTTGACTGCCTCCAGAAGTTAGATCAGATGGCAAATTGGATTTGGTGCTAGGTCTTTCCCTTTAGGTTTTACCCCAACAATGTTTTCATTAGTTTCGCTCACTCTTGAAATCAAGCATTTTACAGCAGGTTGGAGCAGCCTGTATCTCAGCACAGGAATAAGGTAGGGAAGAATTCAAATACTCATTTTGACTGCCTCCAGAAGTTAGATCAGATGGCAAATTGGATTTGGTGCTAGGTCTTTCCCTTTAGGTTTTACCCCAACAATGTTTTCATTAGTTTCGCTCACTCTCGAAATCAAGCATTTTACAGCAGGTTGGAGCAGCCTGTATCTCAGCACAGGAATAAGGTAGGGAAGAATTCTAAGGCTCATTTTGACTGCCTCCAGAAGTTAGATCAGATGGCAAATTGGATTTGGTGCTAGGTCTTTCCCTTTAGGTTTTACCCCAACAATGTTTTCATTAGTTTCGCTCACTCTCGAAATCAAGCATTTTACAGCAGGTTGGAGCAGCCTGTATCTCAGCACAGGAATAAGGTAGGGAAGAATTCTAAGGATCATTTTGACTGCCTCCAGAAGTTAGATCAGATGGCAAATTGGATTTGGTGCTAGGTCTTTCCCTTTAGGTTTTACCCCAACAATGTTTTCATTAGTTTCGCTCACTCTCGAAATCAAGCATTTTACAGCAGGTTGGAGCAGCCTGTATCTCAGCACAGGAATAAGGTAGGGAAGAATTCTAAGGATCATTTTGACTGCCTCCAGAAGTTAGATCAGATGGCAAATTGGATTTGGTGCTAGGTCTTTCCCTTTAGGTTTTACCCCAACAATGTTTTCATTAGTTTCGCTCACTCTCGAAATCAAGCATTTTACAGCAGGTTGGAGCAGCCTGTATCTCAGCACAGGAATAAGGTAGGGAAGAATTCTAAGGCTCATTTTGACTGCCTCCAGAAGTTAGATCAGATGGCAAATTGGATTTGGTGCTAGGTCTTTCCCTTTAGGTTTTACCCCAACAATGTTTTCATTAGTTTCGCTCACTCTCGAAATCAAGCATTTTACAGCAGGTTGGAGCAGCCTGTATCTCAGCACAGGAATAAGGTAGGGAAGAATTCTAAGGATCATTTTGACTGCCTCCAGAAGTTAGATCAGATGGCAAATTGGATTTGGTGCTAGGTCTTTCCCTTTAGGTTTTACCCCAACAATGTTTTCATTAGTTTCGCTCACTCTCGAAATCAAGCATTTTACAGCAGGTTGGAGCAGCCTGTATCTCAGCACAGGAATAAGGTAGGGAAGAATTCTAAGGATCATTTTGACTGCCTCCAGAAGTTAGATCAGATGGCAAATTGGATTTGGTGCTAGGTCTTTCCCTTTAGGTTTTACCCCAACAATGTTTTCATTAGTTTCGCTCACTCTCGAAATCAAGCATTTTACAGCAGGTTGGAGCAGCCTGTATCTCAGCACAGGAATAAGGTAGGGAAGAATTCTAAGGCTCATTTTGACTGCCTCCAGAAGTTAGATCAGATGGCAAATTGGATTTGGTGCTAGGTCTTTCCCTTTAGGTTTTACCCCAACAATGTTTTCATTAGTTTCGCTCACTCTCGAAATCAAGCATTTTACAGCAGGTTGGAGCAGCCTGTATCTCAGCACAGGAATAAGGTAGGGAAGAATTCTAAGGCTCATTTTGACTGCCTCCAGAAGTTGGATCAGATGGCAAATTGGATTTGGTGCTAGGTCTTTCCCTTTAGGTTTTACCCCAACAATGTTTTCATTAGTTTCGCTCACTCTCGAAATCAAGCATTTTACAGCAGGTTGGAGCAGCCTGTATCTCAGCACATGAATAAGGTAGGGAAGAATTCTAAGGATCATTTTGACTGCCTCCAGAAGTTAGATCAGATGGCAAATTGGATTTGGTGCTAGGTCTTTCCCTTTAGGTTTTACCCCAACAATGTTTTCATTAGTTTCGCTCACTCTCGAAATCAAGCATTTTACAGCAGGTTGGAGCAGCCTGTATCTCAGCACAGGAATAAGGTAGGGAAGAATTCTAAGGCTCATTTTGACTGCCTCCAGAAGTTAGATCAGATGGCAAATTGGATTTGGTGCTAGGTCTTTCCCTTTAGGTTTTACCCCAACAATGTTTTCATTAGTTTCGCTCACTCTCGAAATCAAGCATTTTACAGCAGGTTGGAGCAGCCTGTATCTCAGCACAGGAATAAGGTAGGGAAGAATTCTAAGGATCATTTTGACTGCCTCCAGAAGTTAGATCAGATGGCACATTGGATTTGGTGCTAGGTCTTTCCCTTTAGGTTTTACCCCAACAATGTTTTCATTAGTTTCGCTCACTCTCGAAATCAAGCATTTTACAGCAGGTTGGAGCAGCCTGTATCTCAGCACAGGAATAAGGTAGGGAAGAATTCTAAGGATCATTTTGACTGCCTCCAGAAGTTAGATCAGATGGCAAATTGGATTTGGTGCTAGGTCTTTCTTTCCCTTTAGGTTTTACCCCAACAATGTTTTCATTAGTTTCGCTCACTCTCGAAATCAAGCATTTTACAGCAGGTTGGAGCAGCCTGTATCTCAGCACAGGAATAAGGTAGGGAAGAATTCTAAGGATCATTTTGACTGCCTCCAGAAGTTAGATCAGATGGCAAATTGGATTTGGTGCTAGGTCTTTCCCTTTAGGTTTTACCCCAACAATGTTTTCATTAGTTTCGCTCACTCTCAAAATCAAGCATTTTACAGCAGGTTGGAGCAGCCTGTATCTCAGCACAGGAATAAGGTAGGGAAGAATTCTAAGGATCATTTTGACTGCCTCCAGAAGTTAGATCAGATGGCAAATTGGATTTGGTGCTAGGTCTTTCCCTTTAGGTTTTACCCCAACAATGTTTTCATTAGTTTCGCTCACTCTCGAAATCAAGCATTTTACAGCAGGTTGGAGCAGCCTGTATCTCAGCACAGGAATAAGGTAGGGAAGAATTCTAAGGATCATTTTGACTGCCTCCAGAAGTTAGATCAGATGGCAAATTGGATTTGGTGCTAGGTCTTTCCCTTTAGGTTTTACCCCAACAATGTTTTCATTAGTTTCGCTCACTCTCGAAATCAAGCATTTTACAGCAGGTTGGAGCAGCCTGTATCTCAGCACAGGAATAAGGTAGGGAAGAATTCTAAGGCTCATTTTGACTGCCTCCAGAAGTTAGATGAGATGGCACATTGGATTTGGTGCTAGGTCTTTCCCTTTAGGTTTTACCCCAACAATGTTTTCATTAGTTTCGCTCACTCTCGAAATCAAGCATTTTACAGCAGGTTGGAGCAGCCTGTATCTCAGCACAGGAATAAGGTAGGGAAGAATTCTAAGGCTCATTTTGACTGCCTCCAGAAGTTAGATCAGATGGCAAATTGGATTTGGTGCTAGGTCTTTCTTTCCCTTTAGGTTTTACCCCAACAATGTTTTCATTAGTTTCGCTCACTCTCGAAATCAAGCATTTTACAGCAGGTTGGAGCAGCCTGTATCTCAGCACAGGAATAAGGTAGGGAAGAATTCTAAGGATCATTTTGACTGCCTCCAGAAGTTAGATCAGATGGCAAATTGGATTTGGTGCTAGGTCTTTCCCTTTAGGTTTTACCCCAACAATGTTTTCATTAGTTTCGCTCACTCTCAAAATCAAGCATTTTACAGCAGGTTGGAGCAGCCTGTATCTCAGCACAGGAATAAGGTAGGGAAGAATTCTAAGGATCATTTTGACTGCCTCCAGAAGTTAGATCAGATGGCAAATTGGATTTGGTGCTAGGTCTTTCCCTTTAGGTTTTACCCCAACAATGTTTTCATTAGTTTCGCTCACTCTCGAAATCAAGCATTTTACAGCAGGTTGGAGCAGCCTGTATCTCAGCACAGGAATAAGGTAGGGAAGAATTCTAAGGCTCATTTTGACTGCCTCCAGAAGTTAGATCAGATGGCAAATTGGATTTGGTGCTAGGTCTTTCCCTTTAGGTTTTACCCCAACAATGTTTTCATTAGTTTCGCTCACTCTCGAAATCAAGCATTTTACAGCAGGTTGGAGCAGCCTGTATCTCAGCACAGGAATAAGGTAGGGAAGAATTCTAAGGCTCATTTTGACTGCCTCCAGAAGTTAGATCAGATGGCACATTGGATTTGGTGCTAGGTCTTTCCCTTTAGGTTTTACCCCAACAATGTTTTCATTAGTTTCGCTCACTCTCGAAATCAAGCATTTTACAGCAGGTTGGAGCAGCCTGTATCTCAGCACAGGAATAAGGTAGGGAAGAATTCTAAGGATCATTTTGACTGCCTCCAGAAGTTAGATCAGATGGCAAATTGGATTTGGTGCTAGGTCTTTCTTTCCCTTTAGGTTTTACCCCAACAATGTTTTCATTAGTTTCGCTCACTCTCGAAATCAAGCATTTTACAGCAGGTTGGAGCAGCCTGTATCTCAGCACAGGAATAAGGTAGGGAAGAATTCTAAGGATCATTTTGACTGCCTCCAGAAGTTAGATCAGATGGCAAATTGGATTTGGTGCTAGGTCTTTCCCTTTAGGTTTTACCCCAACAATGTTTTCATTAGTTTCGCTCACTCTCAAAATCAAGCATTTTACAGCAGGTTGGAGCAGCCTGTATCTCAGCACAGGAATAAGGTAGGGAAGAATTCTAAGGATCATTTTGACTGCCTCCAGAAGTTAGATCAGATGGCAAATTGGATTTGGTGCTAGGTCTTTCCCTTTAGGTTTTACCCCAACAATGTTTTCATTAGTTTCGCTCACTCTCGAAATCAAGCATTTTACAGCAGGTTGGAGCAGCCTGTATCTCAGCACAGGAATAAGGTAGGGAAGAATTCTAAGGATCATTTTGACTGCCTCCAGAAGTTAGATCAGATGGCAAATTGGATTTGGTGCTAGGTCTTTCCCTTTAGGTTTTACCCCAACAATGTTTTCATTAGTTTCGCTCACTCTCGAAATCAAGCATTTTACAGCAGGTTGGAGCAGCCTGTATCTCAGCACAGGAATAAGGTAGGGAAGAATTCTAAGGCTCATTTTGACTGCCTCCAGAAGTTAGATCAGATGGCACATTGGATTTGGTGCTAGGTCTTTCCCTTTAGGTTTTACCCCAACAATGTTTTCATTAGTTTCGCTCACTCTCGAAATCAAGCATTTTACAGCAGGTTGGAGCAGCCTGTATCTCAGCACAGGAATAAGGTAGGGAAGAATTCTAAGGCTCATTTTGACTGCCTCCAGAAGTTAGATCAGATGGCAAATTGGATTTGGTGCTAGGTCTTTCCCTTTAGGTTTTACCCCAACAATGTTTTCATTAGTTTCGCTCACTCTCGAAATCAAGCATTTTACAGCAGGTTGGAGCAGCCTGTATCTCAGCACAGGAATAAGGTAGGGAAGAATTCTAAGGCTCATTTTGACTGCCTCCAGAAGTTAGATCAGATGGCAAATTGGATTTGGTGCTAGGTCTTTCCCTTTAGGTTTTACCCCAACAATGTTTTCATTAGTTTCGCTCACTCTCGAAATCAAGCATTTTACAGCAGGTTGGAGCAGCCTGTATCTCAGCACAGGAATAAGGTAGGGAAGAATTCTAAGGATCATTTTGACTGCCTCCAGAAGTTAGATCAGATGGCAAATTGGATTTGGTGCTAGGTCTTTCCCTTTAGGTTTTACCCCAACAATGTTTTCATTAGTTTCGCTCACTCTCGAAATCAAGCATTTTACAGCAGGTTGGAGCAGCCTGTATCTCAGCACAGGAATAAGGTAGGGAAGAATTCTAAGGCTCATTTTGACTGCCTCCAGAAGTTAGATCAGATGGCAAATTGGATTTGGTGCTAGGTCTTTCCCTTTAGGTTTTACCCCAACAATGTTTTCATTAGTTTCGCTCACTCTCGAAATCAAGCATTTTACAGCAGGTTGGAGCAGCCTGTATCTCAGCACAGGAATAAGGTAGGGAAGAATTCTAAGGATCATTTTGACTGCCTCCAGAAGTTAGATCAGATGGCAAATTGGATTTGGTGCTAGGTCTTTCCCTTTAGGTTTTACCCCAACAATGTTTTCATTAGTTTCGCTCACTCTCGAAATCAAGCATTTTACAGCAGGTTGGAGCAGCCTGTATCTCAGCACAGGAATAAGGTAGGGAAGAATTCTAAGGATCATTTTGACTGCCTCCAGAAGTTAGATCAGATGGCAAATTGGATTTGGTGCTAGGTCTTTCCCTTTAGGTTTTACCCCAACAATGTTTTCATTAGTTTCGCTCACTCTCGAAATCAAGCATTTTACAGCAGGTTGGAGCAGCCTGTATCTCAGCACAGGAATAAGGTAGGGAAGAATTCTAAGGCTCATTTTGACTGCCTCCAGAAGTTAGATCAGATGGCAAATTGGATTTGGTGCTAGGTCTTTCCCTTTAGGTTTTACCCCAACAATGTTTTCATTAGTTTCGCTCACTCTCGAAATCAAGCATTTTACAGCAGGTTGGAGCAGCCTGTATCTCAGCACAGGAATAAGGTAGGGAAGAATTCTAAGGCTCATTTTGACTGCCTCCAGAAGTTGGATCAGATGGCAAATTGGATTTGGTGCTAGGTCTTTCCCTTTAGGTTTTACCCCAACAATGTTTTCATTAGTTTCGCTCACTCTCGAAATCAAGCATTTTACAGCAGGTTGGAGCAGCCTGTATCTCAGCACATGAATAAGGTAGGGAAGAATTCTAAGGATCATTTTGACTGCCTCCAGAAGTTAGATCAGATGGCAAATTGGATTTGGTGCTAGGTCTTTCCCTTTAGGTTTTACCCCAACAATGTTTTCATTAGTTTCGCTCACTCTCGAAATCAAGCATTTTACAGCAGGTTGGAGCAGCCTGTATCTCAGCACAGGAATAAGGTAGGGAAGAATTCTAAGGCTCATTTTGACTGCCTCCAGAAGTTAGATCAGATGGCAAATTGGATTTGGTGCTAGGTCTTTCCCTTTAGGTTTTACCCCAACAATGTTTTCATTAGTTTCGCTCACTCTCGAAATCAAGCATTTTACAGCAGGTTGGAGCAGCCTGTATCTCAGCACAGGAATAAGGTAGGGAAGAATTCTAAGGATCATTTTGACTGCCTCCAGAAGTTAGATCAGATGGCACATTGGATTTGGTGCTAGGTCTTTCCCTTTAGGTTTTACCCCAACAATGTTTTCATTAGTTTCGCTCACTCTCGAAATCAAGCATTTTACAGCAGGTTGGAGCAGCCTGTATCTCAGCACAGGAATAAGGTAGGGAAGAATTCTAAGGATCATTTTGACTGCCTCCAGAAGTTAGATCAGATGGCAAATTGGATTTGGTGCTAGGTCTTTCTTTCCCTTTAGGTTTTACCCCAACAATGTTTTCATTAGTTTCGCTCACTCTCGAAATCAAGCATTTTACAGCAGGTTGGAGCAGCCTGTATCTCAGCACAGGAATAAGGTAGGGAAGAATTCTAAGGATCATTTTGACTGCCTCCAGAAGTTAGATCAGATGGCAAATTGGATTTGGTGCTAGGTCTTTCCCTTTAGGTTTTACCCCAACAATGTTTTCATTAGTTTCGCTCACTCTCAAAATCAAGCATTTTACAGCAGGTTGGAGCAGCCTGTATCTCAGCACAGGAATAAGGTAGGGAAGAATTCTAAGGATCATTTTGACTGCCTCCAGAAGTTAGATCAGATGGCAAATTGGATTTGGTGCTAGGTCTTTCCCTTTAGGTTTTACCCCAACAATGTTTTCATTAGTTTCGCTCACTCTCGAAATCAAGCATTTTACAGCAGGTTGGAGCAGCCTGTATCTCAGCACAGGAATAAGGTAGGGAAGAATTCTAAGGATCATTTTGACTGCCTCCAGAAGTTAGATCAGATGGCAAATTGGATTTGGTGCTAGGTCTTTCCCTTTAGGTTTTACCCCAACAATGTTTTCATTAGTTTCGCTCACATCTCGAAATCAAGCATTTTACAGCAGGTTGGAGCAGCCTGTATCTCAGCACAGGAATAAGGTAGGGAAGAATTCTAAGGCTCATTTTGACTGCCTCCAGAAGTTAGATGAGATGGCACATTGGATTTGGTGCTAGGTCTTTCCCTTTAGGTTTTACCCCAACAATGTTTTCATTAGTTTCGCTCACTCTCGAAATCAAGCATTTTACAGCAGGTTGGAGCAGCCTGTATCTCAGCACAGGAATAAGGTAGGGAAGAATTCTAAGGCTCATTTTGACTGCCTCCAGAAGTTAGATCAGATGGCAAATTGGATTTGGTGCTAGGTCTTTCTTTCCCTTTAGGTTTTACCCCAACAATGTTTTCATTAGTTTCGCTCACTCTCGAAATCAAGCATTTTACAGCAGGTTGGAGCAGCCTGTATCTCAGCACAGGAATAAGGTAGGGAAGAATTCTAAGGATCATTTTGACTGCCTCCAGAAGTTAGATCAGATGGCAAATTGGATTTGGTGCTAGGTCTTTCCCTTTAGGTTTTACCCCAACAATGTTTTCATTAGTTTCGCTCACTCTCAAAATCAAGCATTTTACAGCAGGTTGGAGCAGCCTGTATCTCAGCACAGGAATAAGGTAGGGAAAGAAT
>NW_027144070.1:0-42528 GCF_026170545.1 Melanerpes formicivorus | reverse complement strand
AGCACCAAATCCAATTTGCCATCTGATCTAACTTCTGGAGGCAGTCAAAATGATCCTTAGAATTCTTCCCTACCTTATTGCTGTGCTGAGATACAGGCTGCTCCAACCTGCTGTAAAATGCTTGATTTCGAGAGTGAGCGAAACTAATGAAAACATTGTTGGGGTAAAACCTAAAGGGAAAGACCTAGCACCAAATCCAATTTGCCATCTGATCTAACTTCTGGAGGCAGTCAAAATGATCCTTAGAATTCTTCCCTACCTTATTCCTGTGCTGAGATACAGGCTGCTCCAACCTGCTGTAAAATGCTTGATTTCGAGAGTGAGCGAAACTAATGAAAACATTGTTGGGGTAAAACCTAAAGGGAAAGACCTAGCACCAAATCCAATTTGCCATCTGATCTAACTTCTGGAGGCAGTCAAAATGATCCTTAGAATTCTTCCCTACCTTATTCCTGTGCTGAGATACAGGCTGCTCCAACCTGCTGTAAAATGCTTGATTTCGAGAGTGAGCGAAACTAATGAAAACATTGTTGGGGTAAAACCTAAAGGGAAAGACCTAGCACCAAATCCAATTTGCCATCTGATCTAACTTCTGGAGGCAGTCAAAATGATCCTTAGAATTCTTCCCTACCTTATTCCTGTGCTGAGATACAGGCTGCTCCAACCTGCTGTAAAATGCTTGATTTCGAGAGTGAGCGAAACTAATGAAAACATTGTTGGGGTAAAAACCTAAAGGGAAAGACCTAGCACCAAATTCCATTGGCCATCTGATCTAACTTCTGGAGGCAGTCAAAATGATCCTTAGAATTCTTCCCTACCTTATTCCTGTGCTGAGATACAGGCTGCTCCAACCTGCTGTAAAATGCTTGATTTCGAGAGTGAGCGAAACTAATGAAAACATTGTTGGGGTAAAACCTAAAGGGAAAGACCTAGCACCAAATCCAATTTGCCATCTGATCTAACTTCTGGAGGCAGTCAAAATGATCCTTAGAATTCTTCCCTACCTTATTCTTGTGCTGAGATACAGGCTGCTCCAACCTGCTGTAAAATGCTTGATTTCGAGAGTGAGCGAAACTAATGAAAACATTGTTGGGGTAAAACCTAAAGGGAAAGGCCTAGCACCAAATTGCATTGGCCATCTGATCTAACTTCTGGAGGCAGTCAAAATGAGTATTTGAATTCTTCCCTACCTTATTCCTGTGCTGAGATACAGGCTGCTCCAACCTGCTGTAAAATGCTTGATTTCGAGAGTGAGCGAAACTAATGAAAACATTGTTGGGGTAAAACCTAAAGGGAAAGGCCTTGCACCAAATTGCATTGGCCATCTGATCTAACTTCTGGAGGCAGTCAAAATGATCCTTAGAATTCTTCCCTACCTTATTCCTGTGCTGAGATACAGGCTGCTCCAACCTGCTGTAAAATGCTTGATTTCGAGAGTGAGCGAAACTAATGAAAACATTGTTGGGGTAAAACCTAAAGGGAAAGGCCTTGCACCAAATTGCATTGGCCATCTGATCTAACTTCTGGAGGCAGTCAAAATGAGTATTTGAATTCTTCCCTACCTTATTCCTGTGCTGAGATACAGGCTGCTCCAACCTGCTGTAAAATGCTTGATTTCGAGAGTGAGCGAAACTAATGAAAACATTGTTGGGGTAAAACCTAAAGGGAAAGACCTAGCACCAAATCCAATTTGCCATCTGATCTAACTTCTGGAGGCAGTCAAAATGATCCTTAGAATTCTTCCCTACCTTATTCCTGTGCTGAGATACAGGCTGCTCCAACCTGCTGTAAAATGCTTGATTTCGAGAGTGAGCGAAACTAATGAAAACATTGTTGGGGTAAAACCTAAAGGGAAAGACCTAGCACCAAATCCAATTTGCCATCTGATCTAACTTCTGGAGGCAGTCAAAATGATCCTTAGAATTCTTCCCTACCTTATTCCTGTGCTGAGATACAGGCTGCTCCAACCTGCTGTAAAATGCTTGATTTCGAGAGTGAGCGAAACTAATGAAAACATTGTTGGGGTAAAACCTAAAGGGAAAGACCTAGCACCAAATCCAATTTGCCATCTGATCTAACTTCTGGAGGCAGTCAAAATGATCCTTAGAATTCTTCCCTACCTTATTCCTGTGCTGAGATACAGGCTGCTCCAACCTGCTGTAAAATGCTTGATTTCGAGAGTGAGCGAAACTAATGAAAACATTGTTGGGGTAAAACCTAAAGGGAAAGACCTAGCACCAAATCCAATTTGCCATCTGATCTAACTTCTGGAGGCAGTCAAAATGATCCTTAGAATTCTTCCCTACCTTATTCCTGTGCTGAGATACAGGCTGCTCCAACCTGCTGTAAAATGCTTGATTTCGAGAGTGAGCGAAACTAATGAAAACATTGTTGGGGTAAAACCTAAAGGGAAAGACCTAGCACCAAATCCAATTTGCCATCTGATCTAACTTCTGGAGGCAGTCAAAATGATCCTTAGAATTCTTCCCTACCTTATTCCTGTGCTGAGATACAGGCTGCTCCAACCTGCTGTAAAATGCTTGATTTCGAGAGTGAGCGAAACTAATGAAAACATTGTTGGGGTAAAACCTAAAGGGAAAGACCTAGCACCAAATCCAATTTGCCATCTGATCTAACTTCTGGAGGCAGTCAAAATGATCCTTAGAATTCTTCCCTACCTTATTCCTGTGCTGAGATACAGGCTGCTCCAACCTGCTGTAAAATGCTTGATTTCGAGAGTGAGCGAAACTAATGAAAACATTGTTGGGGTAAAACCTAAAGGGAAAGACCTAGCACCAAATTCCATTGGCCATCTGATCTAACTTCTGGAGGCAGTCAAAATGATCCTTAGAATTCTTCCCTACCTTATTCCTGTGCTGAGATACAGGCTGCTCCAACCTGCTGTAAAATGCTTGATTTCGAGAGTGAGCGAAACTAATGAAAACATTGTTGGGGTAAAACCTAAAGGGAAAGACCTAGCACCAAATCCAATTTGCCATCTGATCTAACTTCTGGAGGCAGTCAAAATGATCCTTAGAATTCTTCCCTACCTTATTCCTGTGCTGAGATACAGGCTGCTCCAACCTGCTGTAAAATGCTTGATTTCGAGAGGTGAGCGAAACTAATGAAAACATTGTTGGGGTAAAAACCTAAAGGGAAAGACCTAGCACCAAATCCAATTTGCCATCTGATCTAACTTCTGGAGGGCAGTCAAAATGATCCTTAGAATTCTTCCCTACCTTATTCCTGTGCTGAGATACAGGCTGCTCCAACCTGCTGTAAAATGCTTGATTTCGAGAGTGAGCGAAACTAATGAAAACATTGTTGGGGTAAAACCTAAAGGGAAAGACCTAGCACCAAATTCCATTGGCCATCTGATCTAACTTCTGGAGGCAGTCAAAATGATCCTTAGAATTCTTCCCTACCTTATTCCTGTGCTGAGATACAGGCTGCTCCAACCTGCTGTAAAATGCTTGATTTCGAGAGTGAGCGAAACTAATGAAAACATTGTTGGGGTAAAACCTAAAGGGAAAGACCTAGCACCAAATCCAATTTGCCATCTGATCTAACTTCTGGAGGCAGTCAAAATGATCCTTAGAATTCTTCCCTACCTTATTCTTGTGCTGAGATACAGGCTGCTCCAACCTGCTGTAAAATGCTTGATTTCGAGAGTGAGCGAAACTAATGAAAACATTGTTGGGGTAAAACCTAAAGGGAAAGGCCTAGCACCAAATTGCATTGGCCATCTGATCTAACTTCTGGAGGCAGTCAAAATGATCCTTAGAATTCTTCCCTACCTTATTCCTGTGCTGAGATACAGGCTGCTCCAACCTGCTGTAAAATGCTTGATTTCGAGAGTGAGCGAAACTAATGAAAACATTGTTGGGGTAAAACCTAAAGGGAAAGACCTAGCACCAAATTCCATTGGCCATCTGATCTAACTTCTGGAGGCAGTCAAAATGATCCTTAGAATTCTTCCCTACCTTATTCCTGTGCTGAGATACAGGCTGCTCCAACCTGCTGTAAAATGCTTGATTTCGAGAGTGAGCGAAACTAATGAAAACATTGTTGGGGTAAAACCTAAAGGGAAAGACCTAGCACCAAATCCAATTTGCCATCTGATCTAACTTCTGGAGGCAGTCAAAATGATCCTTAGAATTCTTCCCTACCTTATTCTTGTGCTGAGATACAGGCTGCTCCAACCTGCTGTAAAATGCTTGATTTCGAGAGTGAGCGAAACTAATGAAAACATTGTTGGGGTAAAACCTAAAGGGAAAGGCCTAGCACCAAATTGCATTGGCCATCTGATCTAACTTCTGGAGGCAGTCAAAATGAGTATTTGAATTCTTCCCTACCTTATTCCTGTGCTGAGATACAGGCTGCTCCAACCTGCTGTAAAATGCTTGATTTCGAGAGTGAGCGAAACTAATGAAAACATTGTTGGGGTAAAACCTAAAGGGAAAGACCTAGCACCAAATCCAATTTGCCATCTGATCTAACTTCTGGAGGCAGTCAAAATGATCCTTAGAATTCTTCCCTACCTTATTCCTGTGCTGAGATACAGGCTGCTCCAACCTGCTGTAAAATGCTTGATTTCGAGAGTGAGCGAAACTAATGAAAACATTGTTGGGGTAAAACCTAAAGGGAAAGACCTAGCACCAAATCCAATTTGCCATCTGATCTAACTTCTGGAGGCAGTCAAAATGATCCTTAGAATTCTTCCCTACCTTATTCCTGTGCTGAGATACAGGCTGCTCCAACCTGCTGTAAAATGCTTGATTTCGAGAGTGAGCGAAACTAATGAAAACATTGTTGGGGTAAAACCTAAAGGGAAAGACCTAGCACCAAATCCAATTTGCCATCTGATCTAACTTCTGGAGGCAGTCAAAATGATCCTTAGAATTCTTCCCTACCTTATTCCTGTGCTGAGATACAGGCTGCTCCAACCTGCTGTAAAATGCTTGATTTCGAGAGTGAGCGAAACTAATGAAAACATTTTTGGGGTAAAACCTAAAGGGAAAGACCTAGCACCAAATCCAATTTGCCATCTGATCTAACTTCTGGAGGCAGTCAAAATGATCCTTAGAATTCTTCCCTACCTTATTCCTGTGCTGAGATACAGGCTGCTCCAACCTGCTGTAAAATGCTTGATTTCGAGAGTGAGCGAAACTAATGAAAACATTGTTGGGGTAAAACCTAAAGGGAAAGACCTAGCACCAAATCCAATTTGCCATCTGATCTAACTTCTGGAGGCAGTCAAAATGATCCTTAGAATTCTTCCCTACCTTATTCCTGTGCTGAGATACAGGCTGCTCCAACCTGCTGTAAAATGCTTGATTTCGAGAGTGAGCGAAACTAATGAAAACATTGTTGGGGTAAAACCTAAAGGGAAAGACCTAGCACCAAATCCAATTTGCCATCTGATCTAACTTCTGGAGGCAGTCAAAATGATCCTTAGAATTCTTCCCTACCTTATTCCTGTGCTGAGATACAGGCTGCTCCAACCTGCTGTAAAATGCTTGATTTCGAGAGTGAGCGAAACTAATGAAAACATTGTTGGGGTAAAACCTAAAGGGAAAGACCTAGCACCAAATCCAATTTGCCATCTGATCTAACTTCTGGAGGCAGTCAAAATGATCCTTAGAATTCTTCCCTACCTTATTCCTGTGCTGAGATACAGGCTGCTCCAACCTGCTGTAAAATGCTTGATTTCGAGAGTGAGCGAAACTAATGAAAACATTGTTGGGGTAAAACCTAAAGGGAAAGACCTAGCACCAAATCCAATTTGCCATCTGATCTAACTTCTGGAGGCAGTCAAAATGATCCTTAGAATTCTTCCCTACCTTATTCCTGTGCTGAGATACAGGCTGCTCCAACCTGCTGTAAAATGCTTGATTTCGAGAGTGAGCGAAACTAATGAAAACATTGTTGGGGTAAAACCTAAAGGGAAAGACCTAGCACCAAATCCAATTTGCCATCTGATCTAACTTCTGGAGGCAGTCAAAATGATCCTTAGAATTCTTCCCTACCTTATTCCTGTGCTGAGATACAGGCTGCTCCAACCTGCTGTAAAATGCTTGATTTCGAGAGTGAGCGAAACTAATGAAAACATTGTTGGGGTAAAACCTAAAGGGAAAGACCTAGCACCAAATCCAATTTGCCATCTGATCTAACTTCTGGAGGCAGTCAAAATGATCCTTAGAATTCTTCCCTACCTTATTCCTGTGCTGAGATACAGGCTGCTCCAACCTGCTGTAAAATGCTTGATTTCGAGAGTGAGCGAAACTAATGAAAACATTGTTGGGGTAAAACCTAAAGGGAAAGACCTAGCACCAAATTCCATTGGCCATCTGATCTAACTTCTGGAGGCAGTCAAAATGATCCTTAGAATTCTTCCCTACCTTATTCCTGTGCTGAGATACAGGCTGCTCCAACCTGCTGTAAAATGCTTGATTTCGAGAGTGAGCGAAACTAATGAAAACATTGTTGGGGTAAAACCTAAAGGGAAAGACCTAGCACCAAATCCAATTTGCCATCTGATCTAACTTCTGGAGGCAGTCAAAATGATCCTTAGAATTCTTCCCTACCTTATTCCTGTGCTGAGATACAGGCTGCTCCAACCTGCTGTAAAATGCTTGATTTCGAGAGTGAGCGAAACTAATGAAAACATTGTTGGGGTAAAACCTAAAGGGAAAGACCTAGCACCAAATCCAATTTGCCATCTGATCTAACTTCTGGAGGCAGTCAAAATGATCCTTAGAATTCTTCCCTACCTTATTCCTGTGCTGAGATACAGGCTGCTCCAACCTGCTGTAAAATGCTTGATTTTGAGAGTGAGCGAAACTAATGAAAACATTGTTGGGGTAAAACCTAAAGGGAAAGACCTAGCACCAAATCCAATTTGCCATCTGATCTAACTTCTGGAGGCAGTCAAAATGATCCTTAGAATTCTTCCCTACCTTATTCCTGTGCTGAGATACAGGCTGCTCCAACCTGCTGTAAAATGCTTGATTTCGAGAGTGAGCGAAACTAATGAAAACATTGTTGGGGTAAAACCTAAAGGGAAAGACCTAGCACCAAATCCAATTTGCCATCTGATCTAACTTCTGGAGGCAGTCAAAATGATCCTTAGAATTCTTCCCTACCTTATTCCTGTGCTGAGATACAGGCTGCTCCAACCTGCTGTAAAATGCTTGATTTCGAGAGTGAGCGAAACTAATGAAAACATTGTTGGGGTAAAACCTAAAGGGAAAGACCTAGCACCAAATCCAATTTGCCATCTGATCTAACTTCTGGAGGCAGTCAAAATGATCCTTAGAATTCTTCCCTACCTTATTCCTGTGCTGAGATACAGGCTGCTCCAACCTGCTGTAAAATGCTTGATTTCGAGAGTGAGCGAAACTAATGAAAACATTGTTGGGGTAAAACCTAAAGGGAAAGACCTAGCACCAAATTCCATTGGCCATCTGATCTAACTTCTGGAGGCAGTCAAAATGATCCTTAGAATTCTTCCCTACCTTATTCCTGTGCTGAGATACAGGCTGCTCCAACCTGCTGTAAAATGCTTGATTTCGAGAGTGAGCGAAACTAATGAAAACATTGTTGGGGTAAAACCTAAAGGGAAAGACCTAGCACCAAATCCAATTTGCCATCTGATCTAACTTCTGGAGGCAGTCAAAATGAGTATTTGAATTCTTCCCTACCTTATTCCTGTGCTGAGATACAGGCTGCTCCAACCTGCTGTAAAATGCTTGATTTCGAGAGTGAGCGAAACTAATGAAAACATTGTTGGGGTAAAACCTAAAGGGAAAGACCTAGCACCAAATCCAATTTGCCATCTGATCTAACTTCTGGAGGCAGTCAAAATGATCCTTAGAATTCTTCCCTACCTTATTCCTGTGCTGAGATACAGGCTGCTCCAACCTGCTGTAAAATGCTTGATTTCGAGAGTGAGCGAAACTAATGAAAACATTGTTGGGGTAAAACCTAAAGGGAAAGACCTAGCACCAAATTCCATTGGCCATCTGATCTAACTTCTGGAGGCAGTCAAAATGAGTATTTGAATTCTTCCCTACCTTATTCCTGTGCTGAGATACAGGCTGCTCCAACCTGCTGTAAAATGCTTGATTTCGAGAGTGAGCGAAACTAATGAAAACATTGTTGGGGTAAAACCTAAAGGGAAAGACCTAGCACCAAATCCAATTGGCCATCTGATCTAACTTCTGGAGGCAGTCAAAATGATCCTTAGAATTCTTCCCTACCTTATTCCTGTGCTGAGATACAGGCTGCTCCAACCTGCTGTAAAATGCTTGATTTCGAGAGTGAGCGAAACTAATGAAAACATTGTTGGGGTAAAACCTAAAGGGAAAGACCTAGCACCAAATCCAATTTGCCATCTGATCTAACTTCTGGAGGCAGTCAAAATGATCCTTAGAATTCTTCCCTACCTTATTCCTGTGCTGAGATACAGGCTGCTCCAACCTGCTGTAAAATGCTTGATTTCGAGAGTGAGCGAAACTAATGAAAACATTGTTGGGGTAAAACCTAAAGGGAAAGACCTAGCACCAAATTCCATTGGCCATCTGATCTAACTTCTGGAGGCAGTCAAAATGAGTATTTGAATTCTTCCCTACCTTATTCCTGTGCTGAGATACAGGCTGCTCCAACCTGCTGTAAAATGCTTGATTTCGAGAGTGAGCGAAGCTAATGAAAATCATTGTTGGGGTAAAACCTAAAGGGAAAGACCTAGCACCAAATCCAATTTGCCATCTGATCTAACTTCTGGAGGCAGTCAAAATGATCCTTAGAATTCTTCCCTACCTTATTCCTGTGCTGAGATACAGGCTGCTCCAACCTGCTGTAAAATGCTTGATTTCGAGAGTGAGCGAAACTAATGAAAACATTGTTGGGGTAAAACCTAAAGGGAAAGACCTAGCACCAAATCCAATTTGCCATCTGATCTAACTTCTGGAGGCAGTCAAAATGAGTATTTGAATTCTTCCCTACCTTATTCCTGTGCTGAGATACAGGCTGCTCCAACCTGCTGTAAAATGCTTGATTTCGAGAGTGAGCGAAACTAATGAAAACATTGTTGGGGTAAAACCTAAAGGGAAAGACCTAGCACCAAATCCAATTTGCCATCTGATCTAACTTCTGGAGGCAGTCAAAATGATCCTTAGAATTCTTCCCTACCTTATTCCTGTGCTGAGATACAGGCTGCTCCAACCTGCTGTAAAATGCTTGATTTCGAGAGTGAGCGAAACTAATGAAAACATTGTTGGGGTAAAACCTAAAGGGAAAGACCTAGCACCAAATTCCATTGGCCATCTGATCTAACTTCTGGAGGCAGTCAAAATGAGTATTTGAATTCTTCCCTACCTTATTCCTGTGCTGAGATACAGGCTGCTCCAACCTGCTGTAAAATGCTTGATTTCGAGAGTGAGCGAAACTAATGAAAACATTGTTGGGGTAAAACCTAAAGGGAAAGACCTAGCACCAAATCCAATTTGCCATCTGATCTAACTTCTGGAGGCAGTCAAAATGAGTATTTGAATTCTTCCCTACCTTATTCCTGTGCTGAGATACAGGCTGCTCCAACCTGCTGTAAAATGCTTGATTTCGAGAGTGAGCGAAACTAATGAAAACATTGTTGGGGTAAAACCTAAAGGGAAAGACCTAGCACCAAATCCAATTTGCCATCTGATCTAACTTCTGGAGGCAGTCAAAATGATCCTTAGAATTCTTCCCTACCTTATTCCTGTGCTGAGATACAGGCTGCTCCAACCTGCTGTAAAATGCTTGATTTCGAGAGTGAGCGAAACTAATGAAAACATTGTTGGGGTAAAACCTAAAGGGAAAGACCTAGCACCAAATTCCATTGGCCATCTGATCTAACTTCTGGAGGCAGTCAAAATGAGTATTTGAATTCTTCCCTACCTTATTCCTGTGCTGAGATACAGGCTGCTCCAACCTGCTGTAAAATGCTTGATTTCGAGAGTGAGCGAAGCTAATGAAAACATTGTTGGGGTAAAACCTAAAGGGAAAGACCTAGCACCAAATCCAATTTGCCATCTGATCTAACTTCTGGAGGCAGTCAAAATGATCCTTAGAATTCTTCCCTACCTTATTCCTGTGCTGAGATACAGGCTGCTCCAACCTGCTGTAAAATGCTTGATTTCGAGAGTGAGCGAAACTAATGAAAACATTGTTGGGGTAAAACCTAAAGGGAAAGACCTAGCACCAAATCCAATTTGCCATCTGATCTAACTTCTGGAGGCAGTCAAAATGATCCTTAGAATTCTTCCCTACCTTATTCCTGTGCTGAGATACAGGCTGCTCCAACCTGCTGTAAAATGCTTGATTTCGAGAGTGAGCGAAACTAATGAAAACATTGTTGGGGTAAAACCTAAAGGGAAAGACCTAGCACCAAATCCAATTTGCCATCTGATCTAACTTCTGGAGGCAGTCAAAATGAGTATTTGAATTCTTCCCTACCTTATTCCTGTGCTGAGATACAGGCTGCTCCAACCTGCTGTAAAATGCTTGATTTCGAGAGTGAGCGAAACTAATGAAAACATTGTTGGGGTAAAACCTAAAGGGAAAGACCTAGCACCAAATCCAATTTGCCATCTGATCTAACTTCTGGAGGCAGTCAAAATGATCCTTAGAATTCTTCCCTACCTTATTCCTGTGCTGAGATACAGGCTGCTCCAACCTGCTGTAAAATGCTTGATTTCGAGAGTGAGCGAAACTAATGAAAACATTGTTGGGGTAAAACCTAAAGGGAAAGACCTAGCACCAAATTCCATTGGCCATCTGATCTAACTTCTGGAGGCAGTCAAAATGAGTATTTGAATTCTTCCCTACCTTATTCCTGTGCTGAGATACAGGCTGCTCCAACCTGCTGTAAAATGCTTGATTTCGAGAGTGAGCGAAACTAATGAAAACATTGTTGGGGTAAAACCTAAAGGGAAAGACCTAGCACCAAATCCAATTTGCCATCTGATCTAACTTCTGGAGGCAGTCAAAATGAGTATTTGAATTCTTCCCTACCTTATTCCTGTGCTGAGATACAGGCTGCTCCAACCTGCTGTAAAATGCTTGATTTCGAGAGTGAGCGAAACTAATGAAAACATTGTTGGGGTAAAACCTAAAGGGAAAGACCTAGCACCAAATCCAATTTGCCATCTGATCTAACTTCTGGAGGCAGTCAAAATGATCCTTAGAATTCTTCCCTACCTTATTCCTGTGCTGAGATACAGGCTGCTCCAACCTGCTGTAAAATGCTTGATTTCGAGAGTGAGCGAAACTAATGAAAACATTGTTGGGGTAAAACCTAAAGGGAAAGACCTAGCACCAAATTCCATTGGCCATCTGATCTAACTTCTGGAGGCAGTCAAAATGAGTATTTGAATTCTTCCCTACCTTATTCCTGTGCTGAGATACAGGCTGCTCCAACCTGCTGTAAAATGCTTGATTTCGAGAGTGAGCGAAACTAATGAAAACATTGTTGGGGTAAAACCTAAAGGGAAAGACCTAGCACCAAATCCAATTTGCCATCTGATCTAACTTCTGGAGGCAGTCAAAATGAGTATTTGAATTCTTCCCTACCTTATTCCTGTGCTGAGATACAGGCTGCTCCAACCTGCTGTAAAATGCTTGATTTCGAGAGTGAGCGAAACTAATGAAAACATTGTTGGGGTAAAACCTAAAGGGAAAGACCTAGCACCAAATCCAATTTGCCATCTGATCTAACTTCTGGAGGCAGTCAAAATGATCCTTAGAATTCTTCCCTACCTTATTCCTGTGCTGAGATACAGGCTGCTCCAACCTGCTGTAAAATGCTTGATTTCGAGAGTGAGCGAAACTAATGAAAACATTGTTGGGGTAAAACCTAAAGGGAAAGACCTAGCACCAAATTCCATTGGCCATCTGATCTAACTTCTGGAGGCAGTCAAAATGAGTATTTGAATTCTTCCCTACCTTATTCCTGTGCTGAGATACAGGCTGCTCCAACCTGCTGTAAAATGCTTGATTTCGAGAGTGAGCGAAGCTAATGAAAACATTGTTGGGGTAAAACCTAAAGGGAAAGACCTAGCACCAAATCCAATTTGCCATCTGATCTAACTTCTGGAGGCAGTCAAAATGATCCTTAGAATTCTTCCCTACCTTATTCCTGTGCTGAGATACAGGCTGCTCCAACCTGCTGTAAAATGCTTGATTTCGAGAGTGAGCGAAACTAATGAAAACATTGTTGGGGTAAAACCTAAAGGGAAAGACCTAGCACCAAATCCAATTTGCCATCTGATCTAACTTCTGGAGGCAGTCAAAATGAGTATTTGAATTCTTCCCTACCTTATTCCTGTGCTGAGATACAGGCTGCTCCAACCTGCTGTAAAATGCTTGATTTCGAGAGTGAGCGAAACTAATGAAAACATTGTTGGGGTAAAACCTAAAGGGAAAGACCTAGCACCAAATCCAATTTGCCATCTGATCTAACTTCTGGAGGCAGTCAAAATGATCCTTAGAATTCTTCCCTACCTTATTCCTGTGCTGAGATACAGGCTGCTCCAACCTGCTGTAAAATGCTTGATTTCGAGAGTGAGCGAAACTAATGAAAACATTGTTGGGGTAAAACCTAAAGGGAAAGACCTAGCACCAAATTCCATTGGCCATCTGATCTAACTTCTGGAGGCAGTCAAAATGAGTATTTGAATTCTTCCCTACCTTATTCCTGTGCTGAGATACAGGCTGCTCCAACCTGCTGTAAAATGCTTGATTTCGAGAGTGAGCGAAACTAATGAAAACATTGTTGGGGTAAAACCTAAAGGGAAAGACCTAGCACCAAATCCAATTTGCCATCTGATCTAACTTCTGGAGGCAGTCAAAATGATCCTTAGAATTCTTCCCTACCTTATTCCTGTGCTGAGATACAGGCTGCTCCAACCTGCTGTAAAATGCTTGATTTCGAGAGTGAGCGAAACTAATGAAAACATTGTTGGGGTAAAACCTAAAGGGAAAGACCTAGCACCAAATTCCATTGGCCATCTGATCTAACTTCTGGAGGCAGTCAAAATGATCCTTAGAATTCTTCCCTACCTTATTCCTGTGCTGAGATACAGGCTGCTCCAACCTGCTGTAAAATGCTTGATTTCGAGAGTGAGCGAAACTAATGAAAACATTGTTGGGGTAAAACCTAAAGGGAAAGACCTAGCACCAAATCCAATTTGCCATCTGATCTAACTTCTGGAGGCAGTCAAAATGATCCTTAGAATTCTTCCCTACCTTATTCCTGTGCTGAGATACAGGCTGCTCCAACCTGCTGTAAAATGCTTGATTTCGAGAGTGAGCGAAACTAATGAAAACATTGTTGGGGTAAAACCTAAAGGGAAAGACCTAGCACCAAATTCCATTGGCCATCTGATCTAACTTCTGGAGGCAGTCAAAATGAGTATTTGAATTCTTCCCTACCTTATTCCTGTGCTGAGATACAGGCTGCTCCAACCTGCTGTAAAATGCTTGATTTCGAGAGTGAGCGAAACTAATGAAAACATTGTTGGGGTAAAACCTAAAGGGAAAGACCTAGCACCAAATCCAATTTGCCATCTGATCTAACTTCTGGAGGCAGTCAAAATGAGTATTTGAATTCTTCCCTACCTTATTCCTGTGCTGAGATACAGGCTGCTCCAACCTGCTGTAAAATGCTTGATTTCGAGAGTGAGCGAAACTAATGAAAACATTGTTGGGGTAAAACCTAAAGGGAAAGACCTAGCACCAAATCCAATTTGCCATCTGATCTAACTTCTGGAGGCAGTCAAAATGATCCTTAGAATTCTTCCCTACCTTATTCCTGTGCTGAGATACAGGCTGCTCCAACCTGCTGTAAAATGCTTGATTTCGAGAGTGAGCGAAACTAATGAAAACATTGTTGGGGTAAAACCTAAAGGGAAAGACCTAGCACCAAATTCCATTGGCCATCTGATCTAACTTCTGGAGGCAGTCAAAATGAGTATTTGAATTCTTCCCTACCTTATTCCTGTGCTGAGATACAGGCTGCTCCAACCTGCTGTAAAATGCTTGATTTCGAGAGTGAGCGAAGCTAATGAAAACATTGTTGGGGTAAAACCTAAAGGGAAAGACCTAGCACCAAATCCAATTTGCCATCTGATCTAACTTCTGGAGGCAGTCAAAATGATCCTTAGAATTCTTCCCTACCTTATTCCTGTGCTGAGATACAGGCTGCTCCAACCTGCTGTAAAATGCTTGATTTCGAGAGTGAGCGAAACTAATGAAAACATTGTTGGGGTAAAACCTAAAGGGAAAGACCTAGCACCAAATCCAATTTGCCATCTGATCTAACTTCTGGAGGCAGTCAAAATGATCCTTAGAATTCTTCCCTACCTTATTCCTGTGCTGAGATACAGGCTGCTCCAACCTGCTGTAAAATGCTTGATTTCGAGAGTGAGCGAAACTAATGAAAACATTGTTGGGGTAAAACCTAAAGGGAAAGACCTAGCACCAAATCCAATTTGCCATCTGATCTAACTTCTGGAGGCAGTCAAAATGAGTATTTGAATTCTTCCCTACCTTATTCCTGTGCTGAGATACAGGCTGCTCCAACCTGCTGTAAAATGCTTGATTTCGAGAGTGAGCGAAACTAATGAAAACATTGTTGGGGTAAAACCTAAAGGGAAAGACCTAGCACCAAATCCAATTTGCCATCTGATCTAACTTCTGGAGGCAGTCAAAATGATCCTTAGAATTCTTCCCTACCTTATTCCTGTGCTGAGATACAGGCTGCTCCAACCTGCTGTAAAATGCTTGATTTCGAGAGTGAGCGAAACTAATGAAAACATTGTTGGGGTAAAACCTAAAGGGAAAGACCTAGCACCAAATTCCATTGGCCATCTGATCTAACTTCTGGAGGCAGTCAAAATGAGTATTTGAATTCTTCCCTACCTTATTCCTGTGCTGAGATACAGGCTGCTCCAACCTGCTGTAAAATGCTTGATTTCGAGAGTGAGCGAAACTAATGAAAACATTGTTGGGGTAAAACCTAAAGGGAAAGACCTAGCACCAAATCCAATTTGCCATCTGATCTAACTTCTGGAGGCAGTCAAAATGAGTATTTGAATTCTTCCCTACCTTATTCCTGTGCTGAGATACAGGCTGCTCCAACCTGCTGTAAAATGCTTGATTTCGAGAGTGAGCGAAACTAATGAAAACATTGTTGGGGTAAAACCTAAAGGGAAAGACCTAGCACCAAATCCAATTTGCCATCTGATCTAACTTCTGGAGGCAGTCAAAATGATCCTTAGAATTCTTCCCTACCTTATTCCTGTGCTGAGATACAGGCTGCTCCAACCTGCTGTAAAATGCTTGATTTCGAGAGTGAGCGAAACTAATGAAAACATTGTTGGGGTAAAACCTAAAGGGAAAGACCTAGCACCAAATTCCATTGGCCATCTGATCTAACTTCTGGAGGCAGTCAAAATGAGTATTTGAATTCTTCCCTACCTTATTCCTGTGCTGAGATACAGGCTGCTCCAACCTGCTGTAAAATGCTTGATTTCGAGAGTGAGCGAAACTAATGAAAACATTGTTGGGGTAAAACCTAAAGGGAAAGACCTAGCACCAAATCCAATTTGCCATCTGATCTAACTTCTGGAGGCAGTCAAAATGATCCTTAGAATTCTTCCCTACCTTATTCCTGTGCTGAGATACAGGCTGCTCCAACCTGCTGTAAAATGCTTGATTTCGAGAGTGAGCGAAACTAATGAAAACATTGTTGGGGTAAAACCTAAAGGGAAAGACCTAGCACCAAATCCAATTTGCCATCTGATCTAACTTCTGGAGGCAGTCAAAATGAGTATTTGAATTCTTCCCTACCTTATTCCTGTGCTGAGATACAGGCTGCTCCAACCTGCTGTAAAATGCTTGATTTCGAGAGTGAGCGAAACTAATGAAAACATTGTTGGGGTAAAACCTAAAGGGAAAGACCTAGCACCAAATCCAATTTGCCATCTGATCTAACTTCTGGAGGCAGTCAAAATGATCCTTAGAATTCTTCCCTACCTTATTCCTGTGCTGAGATACAGGCTGCTCCAACCTGCTGTAAAATGCTTGATTTCGAGAGTGAGCGAAACTAATGAAAACATTGTTGGGGTAAAACCTAAAGGGAAAGACCTAGCACCAAATTCCATTGGCCATCTGATCTAACTTCTGGAGGCAGTCAAAATGAGTATTTGAATTCTTCCCTACCTTATTCCTGTGCTGAGATACAGGCTGCTCCAACCTGCTGTAAAATGCTTGATTTCGAGAGTGAGCGAAACTAATGAAAACATTGTTGGGGTAAAACCTAAAGGGAAAGACCTAGCACCAAATCCAATTTGCCATCTGATCTAACTTCTGGAGGCAGTCAAAATGAGTATTTGAATTCTTCCCTACCTTATTCCTGTGCTGAGATACAGGCTGCTCCAACCTGCTGTAAAATGCTTGATTTCGAGAGTGAGCGAAACTAATGAAAACATTGTTGGGGTAAAACCTAAAGGGAAAGACCTAGCACCAAATCCAATTTGCCATCTGATCTAACTTCTGGAGGCAGTCAAAATGATCCTTAGAATTCTTCCCTACCTTATTCCTGTGCTGAGATACAGGCTGCTCCAACCTGCTGTAAAATGCTTGATTTCGAGAGTGAGCGAAACTAATGAAAACATTGTTGGGGTAAAACCTAAAGGGAAAGACCTAGCACCAAATCCAATTTGCCATCTGATCTAACTTCTGGAGGCAGTCAAAATGATCCTTAGAATTCTTCCCTACCTTATTCCTGTGCTGAGATACAGGCTGCTCCAACCTGCTGTAAAATGCTTGATTTCGAGAGTGAGCGAAACTAATGAAAACATTGTTGGGGTAAAACCTAAAGGGAAAGACCTAGCACCAAATTCCATTGGCCATCTGATCTAACTTCTGGAGGCAGTCAAAATGAGTATTTGAATTCTTCCCTACCTTATTCCTGTGCTGAGATACAGGCTGCTCCAACCTGCTGTAAAATGCTTGATTTCGAGAGTGAGCGAAGCTAATGAAAACATTGTTGGGGTAAAACCTAAAGGGAAAGACCTAGCACCAAATCCAATTTGCCATCTGATCTAACTTCTGGAGGCAGTCAAAATGATCCTTAGAATTCTTCCCTACCTTATTCCTGTGCTGAGATACAGGCTGCTCCAACCTGCTGTAAAATGCTTGATTTCGAGAGTGAGCGAAACTAATGAAAACATTGTTGGGGTAAAACCTAAAGGGAAAGACCTAGCACCAAATCCAATTTGCCATCTGATCTAACTTCTGGAGGCAGTCAAAATGATCCTTAGAATTCTTCCTTACCTTATTCCTGTGCTGAGATACAGGCTGCTCCAACCTGCTGTAAAATGCTTGATTTCGAGAGTGAGCGAAACTAATGAAAACATTGTTGGGGTAAAACCTAAAGGGAAAGACCTAGCACCAAATTCCATTGGCCATCTGATCTAACTTCTGGAGGCAGTCAAAATGAGTATTTGAATTCTTCCCTACCTTATTCCTGTGCTGAGATACAGGCTGCTCCAACCTGCTGTAAAATGCTTGATTTCGAGAGTGAGCGAAACTAATGAAAACATTGTTGGGGTAAAACCTAAAGGGAAAGACCTAGCACCAAATCCAATTTGCCATCTGATCTAACTTCTGGAGGCAGTCAAAATGATCCTTAGAATTCTTCCCTACCTTATTCCTGTGCTGAGATACAGGCTGCTCCAACCTGCTGTAAAATGCTTGATTTCGAGAGTGAGCGAAACTAATGAAAACATTGTTGGGGTAAAACCTAAAGGGAAAGACCTAGCACCAAATTCCATTGGCCATCTGATCTAACTTCTGGAGGCAGTCAAAATGAGTATTTGAATTCTTCCCTACCTTATTCCTGTGCTGAGATACAGGCTGCTCCAACCTGCTGTAAAATGCTTGATTTCGAGAGTGAGCGAAACTAATGAAAACATTGTTGGGGTAAAACCTAAAGGGAAAGACCTAGCACCAAATCCAATTTGCCATCTGATCTAACTTCTGGAGGCAGTCAAAATGATCCTTAGAATTCTTCCCTACCTTATTCCTGTGCTGAGATACAGGCTGCTCCAACCTGCTGTAAAATGCTTGATTTCGAGAGTGAGCGAAACTAATGAAAACATTGTTGGGGTAAAACCTAAAGGGAAAGACCTAGCACCAAATCCAATTTGCCATCTGATCTAACTTCTGGAGGCAGTCAAAATGATCCTTAGAATTCTTCCCTACCTTATTCCTGTGCTGAGATACAGGCTGCTCCAACCTGCTGTAAAATGCTTGATTTCGAGAGTGAGCGAAACTAATGAAAACATTGTTGGGGTAAAACCTAAAGGGAAAGACCTAGCACCAAGTTCCATTGGCCATCTGATCTAACTTCTGGAGGCAGTCAAAACGAGTATTTGAATTCTTCCCTACCTTATTCCTGTGCTGAGATACAGGCTGCTCCAACCTGCTGTAAAATGCTTGATTTCGAGAGTGAGCGAAACTAATGAAAACATTGTTGGGGTAAAACCTAAAGGGAAAGACCTAGCACCAAATCCAATTTGCCATCTGATCTAACTTCTGGAGGCAGTCAAAATGATCCTTAGAATTCTTCCCTACCTTATTCTTGTGCTGAGATACAGGCTGCTCCAACCTGCTGTAAAATGCTTGATTTCGAGAGTGAGCGAAACTAATGAAAACATTGTTGGGGTAAAACCTAAAGGGAAAGGCCTAGCACCAAATTGCATTGGCCATCTGATCTAACTTCTGGAGGCAGTCAAAATGAGTATTTGAATTCTTCCCTACCTTATTCCTGTGCTGAGATACAGGCTGCTCCAACCTGCTGTAAAATGCTTGATTTCGAGAGTGAGCGAAACTAATGAAAACATTGTTGGGGTAAAACCTAAAGGGAAAGACCTAGCACCAAATCCAATTTGCCATCTGATCTAACTTCTGGAGGCAGTCAAAATGATCCTTAGAATTCTTCCCTACCTTATTCCTGTGCTGAGATACAGGCTGCTCCAACCTGCTGTAAAATGCTTGATTTCGAGAGTGAGCGAAACTAATGAAAACATTGTTGGGGTAAAACCTAAAGGGAAAGACCTAGCACCAAATCCAATTTGCCATCTGATCTAACTTCTGGAGGCAGTCAAAATGATCCTTAGAATTCTTCCCTACCTTATTCCTGTGCTGAGATACAGGCTGCTCCAACCTGCTGTAAAATGCTTGATTTCGAGAGTGAGCGAAACTAATGAAAACATTGTTGGGGTAAAACCTAAAGGGAAAGACCTAGCACCAAGTTCCATTGGCCATCTGATCTAACTTCTGGAGGCAGTCAAAATGAGTATTTGAATTCTTCCCTACCTTATTCCTGTGCTGAGATACAGGCTGCTCCAACCTGCTGTAAAATGCTTGATTTCGAGAGTGAGCGAAACTAATGAAAACATTGTTGGGGTAAAACCTAAAGGGAAAGACCTAGCACCAAATCCAATTTGCCATCTGATCTAACTTCTGGAGGCAGTCAAAATGATCCTTAGAATTCTTCCCTACCTTATTCTTGTGCTGAGATACAGGCTGCTCCAACCTGCTGTAAAATGCTTGATTTCGAGAGTGAGCGAAACTAATGAAAACATTGTTGGGGTAAAACCTAAAGGGAAAGGCCTAGCACCAAATTGCATTGGCCATCTGATCTAACTTCTGGAGGCAGTCAAAATGATCCTTAGAATTCTTCCCTACCTTATTCCTGTGCTGAGATACAGGCTGCTCCAACCTGCTGTAAAATGCTTGATTTCGAGAGTGAGCGAAACTAATGAAAACATTGTTGGGGTAAAACCTAAAGGGAAAGACCTAGCACCAAATCCAATTTGCCATCTGATCTAACTTCTGGAGGCAGTCAAAATGATCCTTAGAATTCTTCCCTACCTTATTCCTGTGCTGAGATACAGGCTGCTCCAACCTGCTGTAAAATGCTTGATTTCGAGAGTGAGCGAAACTAATGAAAACATTGTTGGGGTAAAACCTAAAGGGAAAGACCTAGCACCAAATCCAATTTGCCATCTGATCTAACTTCTGGAGGCAGTCAAAATGATCCTTAGAATTCTTCCCTACCTTATTCCTGTGCTGAGATACAGGCTGCTCCAACCTGCTGTAAAATGCTTGATTTCGAGAGTGAGCGAAACTAATGAAAACATTGTTGGGGTAAAACCTAAAGGGAAAGACCTAGCACCAAATCCAATTTGCCATCTGATCTAACTTCTGGAGGCAGTCAAAATGAGTATTTGAATTCTTCCCTACCTTATTCCTGTGCTGAGATACAGGCTGCTCCAACCTGCTGTAAAATGCTTGATTTCGAGAGTGAGCGAAACTAATGAAAACATTGGTGGGGTAAAACCTAAAGGGAAAGACCTAGCACCAAATCCAATTTGCCATCTGATCTAACTTCTGGAGGCAGTCAAAATGATCCTTAGAATTCTTCCCTACCTTATTCCTGTGCTGAGATACAGGCTGCTCCAACCTGCTGTAAAATGCTTGATTTCGAGAGTGAGCGAAACTAATGAAAACATTGTTGGGGTAAAACCTAAAGGGAAAGACCTAGCACCAAATCCAATTTGCCATCTGATCTAACTTCTGGAGGCAGTCAAAATGATCCTTAGAATTCTTCCCTACCTTATTCCTGTGCTGAGATACAGGCTGCTCCAACCTGCTGTAAAATGCTTGATTTCGAGAGTGAGCGAAACTAATGAAAACATTGTTGGGGTAAAACCTAAAGGGAAAGACCTAGCACCAAATCCAATTTGCCATCTGATCTAACTTCTGGAGGCAGTCAAAATGAGTATTTGAATTCTTCCCTACCTTATTCCTGTGCTGAGATACAGGCTGCTCCAACCTGCTGTAAAATGCTTGATTTCGAGAGTGAGCGAAACTAATGAAAACATTGTTGGGGTAAAACCTAAAGGGAAAGACCTAGCACCAAATCCAATTTGCCATCTGATCTAACTTCTGGAGGCAGTCAAAATGATCCTTAGAATTCTTCCCTACCTTATTCCTGTGCTGAGATACAGGCTGCTCCAACCTGCTGTAAAATGCTTGATTTCGAGAGTGAGCGAAACTAATGAAAACATTGTTGGGGTAAAACCTAAAGGGAAAGACCTAGCACCAAATCCAATTTGCCATCTGATCTAACTTCTGGAGGCAGTCAAAATGATCCTTAGAATTCTTCCCTACCTTATTCCTGTGCTGAGATACAGGCTGCTCCAACCTGCTGTAAAATGCTTGATTTCGAGAGTGAGCGAAACTAATGAAAACATTGTTGGGGTAAAACCTAAAGGGAAAGACCTAGCACCAAATCCAATTTGCCATCTGATCTAACTTCTGGAGGCAGTCAAAATGATCCTTAGAATTCTTCCCTACCTTATTCCTGTGCTGAGATACAGGCTGCTCCAACCTGCTGTAAAATGCTTGATTTCGAGAGTGAGCGAAACTAATGAAAACATTGTTGGGGTAAAACCTAAAGGGAAAGACCTAGCACCAAATCCAATTTGCCATCTGATCTAACTTCTGGAGGCAGTCAAAATGATCCTTAGAATTCTTCCCTACCTTATTCCTGTGCTGAGATACAGGCTGCTCCAACCTGCTGTAAAATGCTTGATTTCGAGAGTGAGCGAAACTAATGAAAACATTGTTGGGGTAAAACCTAAAGGGAAAGACCTAGCACCAAATCCAATTTGCCATCTGATCTAACTTCTGGAGGCAGTCAAAATGATCCTTAGAATTCTTCCCTACCTTATTCCTGTGCTGAGATACAGGCTGCTCCAACCTGCTGTAAAATGCTTGATTTCGAGAGTGAGCGAAACTAATGAAAACATTGTTGGGGTAAAACCTAAAGGGAAAGACCTAGCACCAAATCCAATTTGCCATCTGATCTAACTTCTGGAGGCAGTCAAAATGATCCTTAGAATTCTTCCCTACCTTATTCCTGTGCTGAGATACAGGCTGCTCCAACCTGCTGTAAAATGCTTGATTTCGAGAGTGAGCGAAACTAATGAAAACATTGTTGGGGTAAAACCTAAAGGGAAAGACCTAGCACCAAATTCCATTGGCCATCTGATCTAACTTCTGGAGGCAGTCAAAATGATCCTTAGAATTCTTCCCTACCTTATTCCTGTGCTGAGATACAGGCTGCTCCAACCTGCTGTAAAATGCTTGATTTCGAGAGTGAGCGAAACTAATGAAAACATTGTTGGGGTAAAACCTAAAGGGAAAGACCTAGCACCAAATCCAATTTGCCATCTGATCTAACTTCTGGAGGCAGTCAAAATGATCCTTAGAATTCTTCCCTACCTTATTCCTGTGCTGAGATACAGGCTGCTCCAACCTGCTGTAAAATGCTTGATTTCGAGAGTGAGCGAAACTAATGAAAACATTGTTGGGGTAAAACCTAAAGGGAAAGACCTAGCACCAAATCCAATTTGCCATCTGATCTAACTTCTGGAGGCAGTCAAAATGATCCTTAGAATTCTTCCCTACCTTATTCCTGTGCTGAGATACAGGCTGCTCCAACCTGCTGTAAAATGCTTGATTTCGAGAGTGAGCGAAACTAATGAAAACATTGTTGGGGTAAAACCTAAAGGGAAAGACCTAGCACCAAATCCAATTTGCCATCTGATCTAACTTCTGGAGGCAGTCAAAATGATCCTTAGAATTCTTCCCTACCTTATTCCTGTGCTGAGATACAGGCTGCTCCAACCTGCTGTAAAATGCTTGATTTCGAGAGTGAGCGAAACTAATGAAAACATTGTTGGGGTAAAACCTAAAGGGAAAGACCTAGCACCAAATCCAATTTGCCATCTGATCTAACTTCTGGAGGCAGTCAAAATGATCCTTAGAATTCTTCCCTACCTTATTCCTGTGCTGAGATACAGGCTGCTCCAACCTGCTGTAAAATGCTTGATTTCGAGAGTGAGCGAAACTAATGAAAACATTGTTGGGGTAAAACCTAAAGGGAAAGACCTAGCACCAAATCCAATTTGCCATCTGATCTAACTTCTGGAGGCAGTCAAAATGATCCTTAGAATTCTTCCCTACCTTATTCCTGTGCTGAGATACAGGCTGCTCCAACCTGCTGTAAAATGCTTGATTTCGAGAGTGAGCGAAACTAATGAAAACATTGTTGGGGTAAAACCTAAAGGGAAAGACCTAGCACCAAATTCCATTGGCCATCTGATCTAACTTCTGGAGGCAGTCAAAATGAGTATTTGAATTCTTCCCTACCTTATTCCTGTGCTGAGATACAGGCTGCTCCAACCTGCTGTAAAATGCTTGATTTCGAGAGTGAGCGAAACTAATGAAAACATTGTTGGGGTAAAACCTAAAGGGAAAGACCTAGCACCAAATCCAATTTGCCATCTGATCTAACTTCTGGAGGCAGTCAAAATGATCCTTAGAATTCTTCCCTACCTTATTCCTGTGCTGAGATACAGGCTGCTCCAACCTGCTGTAAAATGCTTGATTTCGAGAGTGAGCGAAACTAATGAAAACATTGTTGGGGTAAAACCTAAAGGGAAAGACCTAGCACCAAATTCCATTGGCCATCTGATCTAACTTCTGGAGGCAGTCAAAATGAGTATTTGAATTCTTCCCTACCTTATTCCTGTGCTGAGATACAGGCTGCTCCAACCTGCTGTAAAATGCTTGATTTCGAGAGTGAGCGAAACTAATGAAAACATTGTTGGGGTAAAACCTAAAGGGAAAGACCTAGCACCAAATCCAATTTGCCATCTGATCTAACTTCTGGAGGCAGTCAAAATGATCCTTAGAATTCTTCCCTACCTTATTCCTGTGCTGAGATACAGGCTGCTCCAACCTGCTGTAAAATGCTTGATTTCGAGAGTGAGCGAAACTAATGAAAACATTGTTGGGGTAAAACCTAAAGGGAAAGACCTAGCACCAAATCCAATTTGCCATCTGATCTAACTTCTGGAGGCAGTCAAAATGATCCTTAGAATTCTTCCCTACCTTATTCCTGTGCTGAGATACAGGCTGCTCCAACCTGCTGTAAAATGCTTGATTTCGAGAGTGAGCGAAACTAATGAAAACATTGTTGGGGTAAAACCTAAAGGGAAAGACCTAGCACCAAATCCAATTTGCCATCTGATCTAACTTCTGGAGGCAGTCAAAATGATCCTTAGAATTCTTCCCTACCTTATTCCTGTGCTGAGATACAGGCTGCTCCAACCTGCTGTAAAATGCTTGATTTCGAGAGTGAGCGAAACTAATGAAAACATTGTTGGGGTAAAACCTAAAGGGAAAGACCTAGCACCAAATCCAATTTGCCATCTGATCTAACTTCTGGAGGCAGTCAAAATGATCCTTAGAATTCTTCCCTACCTTATTCCTGTGCTGAGATACAGGCTGCTCCAACCTGCTGTAAAATGCTTGATTTCGAGAGTGAGCGAAACTAATGAAAACATTGTTGGGGTAAAACCTAAAGGGAAAGACCTAGCACCAAATCCAATTTGCCATCTGATCTAACTTCTGGAGGCAGTCAAAATGATCCTTAGAATTCTTCCCTACCTTATTCCTGTGCTGAGATACAGGCTGCTCCAACCTGCTGTAAAATGCTTGATTTCGAGAGTGAGCGAAACTAATGAAAACATTGTTGGGGTAAAACCTAAAGGGAAAGACCTAGCACCAAATCCAATTTGCCATCTGATCTAACTTCTGGAGGCAGTCAAAATGATCCTTAGAATTCTTCCCTACCTTATTCCTGTGCTGAGATACAGGCTGCTCCAACCTGCTGTAAAATGCTTGATTTCGAGAGTGAGCGAAACTAATGAAAACATTGTTGGGGTAAAACCTAAAGGGAAAGACCTAGCACCAAATCCAATTTGCCATCCGATCTAACTTCTGGAGGCAGTCAAAATGATCCTTAGAATTCTTCCCTACCTTATTCCTGTGCTGAGATACAGGCTGCTCCAACCTGCTGTAAAATGCTTGATTTCGAGAGTGAGCGAAACTAATGAAAACATTGTTGGGGTAAAACCTAAAGGGAAAGACCTAGCACCAAATCCAATTTGCCATCTGATCTAACTTCTGGAGGCAGTCAAAATGATCCTTAGAATTCTTCCCTACCTTATTCCTGTGCTGAGATACAGGCTGCTCCAACCTGCTGTAAAATGCTTGATTTCGAGAGTGAGCGAAACTAATGAAAACATTGTTGGGGTAAAACCTAAAGGGAAAGACCTAGCACCAAATCCAATTTGCCATCTGATCTAACTTCTGGAGGCAGTCAAAATGATCCTTAGAATTCTTCCCTACCTTATTCCTGTGCTGAGATACAGGCTGCTCCAACCTGCTGTAAAATGCTTGATTTCGAGAGTGAGCGAAACTAATGAAAACATTGTTGGGGTAAAACCTAAAGGGAAAGACCTAGCACCAAATCCAATTTGCCATCCGATCTAACTTCTGGAGGCAGTCAAAATGATCCTTAGAATTCTTCCCTACCTTATTCCTGTGCTGAGATACAGGCTGCTCCAACCTGCTGTAAAATGCTTGATTTCGAGAGTGAGCGAAACTAATGAAAACATTGTTGGGGTAAAACCTAAAGGGAAAGACCTAGCACCAAATCCAATTTGCCATCTGATCTAACTTCTGGAGGCAGTCAAAATGATCCTTAGAATTATTCCCTACCTCATTCCTGTGCTGAGATACAGGCTGCTCCAACCTGCTGTAAAATGCTTGATTTCGAGAGTGAGCGAAACTAATGAAAACATTGTTGGGGTAAAACCTAAAGGGAAAGACCTAGCACCAAATCCAATTTGCCATCTGATCTAACTTCTGGAGGCAGTCAAAATGATCCTTAGAATTCTTCCCTACCTTATTCCTGTGCTGAGATACAGGCTGCTCCAACCTGCTGTAAAATGCTTGATTTCGAGAGTGAGCGAAACTAATGAAAACATTGTTGGGGTAAAACCTAAAGGGAAAGACCTAGCACCAAATCCAATTTGCCATCTGATCTAACTTCTGGAGGCAGTCAAAATGAGTATTTGAATTCTTCCCTACCTTATTCCTGTGCTGAGATACAGGCTGCTCCAACCTGCTGTAAAATGCTTGATTTCGAGAGTGAGCGAAACTAATGAAAACATTGTTGGGGTAAAACCTAAAGGGAAAGACCTAGCACCAAATCCAATTTGCCATCTGATCTAACTTCTGGAGGCAGTCAAAATGATCCTTAGAATTCTTCCCTACCTTATTCCTGTGCTGAGATACAGGCTGCTCCAACCTGCTGTAAAATGCTTGATTTCGAGAGTGAGCGAAACTAATGAAAACATTGTTGGGGTAAAACCTAAAGGGAAAGACCTAGCACCAAATCCAATTTGCCATCTGATCTAACTTCTGGAGGCAGTCAAAATGATCCTTAGAATTCTTCCCTACCTTATTCCTGTGCTGAGATACAGGCTGCTCCAACCTGCTGTAAAATGCTTGATTTCGAGAGTGAGCGAAACTAATGAAAATATTGTTGGGGTAAAACCTAAAGGGAAAGACCTAGCACCAAATCCAATTTGCCATCTGATCTAACTTCTGGAGGCAGTCAAAATGATCCTTAGAATTCTTCCCTACCTTATTCCTGTGCTGAGATACAGGCTGCTCCAACCTGCTGTAAAATGCTTGATTTCGAGAGTGAGCGAAACTAATGAAAACATTGTTGGGGTAAAACCTAAAGGGAAAGACCTAGCACCAAATCCAATTTGCCATCTGATCTAACTTCTGGAGGCAGTCAAAATGATCCTTAGAATTCTTCCCTACCTTATTCCTGTGCTGAGATACAGGCTGCTCCAACCTGCTGTAAAATGCTTGATTTCGAGAGTGAGCGAAACTAATGAAAACATTGTTGGGGTAAAACCTAAAGGGAAAGACCTAGCACCAAATCCAATTTGCCATCTGATCTAACTTCTGGAGGCAGTCAAAATGAGTATTTGAATTCTTCCCTACCTTATTCCTGTGCTGAGATACAGGCTGCTCCAACCTGCTGTAAAATGCTTGATTTCGAGAGTGAGCGAAACTAATGAAAACATTGTTGGGGTAAAACCTAAAGGGAAAGACCTAGCACCAAATCCAATTTGCCATCTGATCTAACTTCTGGAGGCAGTCAAAATGATCCTTAGAATTCTTCCCTACCTTATTCCTGTGCTGAGATACAGGCTGCTCCAACCTGCTGTAAAATGCTTGATTTCGAGAGTGAGCGAAACTAATGAAAACATTGTTGGGGTAAAACCTAAAGGGAAAGACCTAGCACCAAATCCAATTTGCCATCTGATCTAACTTCTGGAGGCAGTCAAAATGATCCTTAGAATTCTTCCCTACCTTATTCCTGTGCTGAGATACAGGCTGCTCCAACCTGCTGTAAAATGCTTGATTTCGAGAGTGAGCGAAACTAATGAAAACATTGTTGGGGTAAAACCTAAAGGGAAAGACCTAGCACCAAATCCAATTTGCCATCCGATCTAACTTCTGGAGGCAGTCAAAATGATCCTTAGAATTCTTCCCTACCTTATTCCTGTGCTGAGATACAGGCTGCTCCAACCTGCTGTAAAATGCTTGATTTCGAGAGTGAGCGAAACTAATGAAAACATTGTTGGGGTAAAACCTAAAGGGAAAGACCTAGCACCAAATCCAATTTGCCATCTGATCTAACTTCTGGAGGCAGTCAAAATGATCCTTAGAATTCTTCCCTACCTTATTCCTGTGCTGAGATACAGGCTGCTCCAACCTGCTGTAAAATGCTTGATTTCGAGAGTGAGCGAAACTAATGAAAACATTGTTGGGGTAAAACCTAAAGGGAAAGACCTAGCACCAAATCCAATTTGCCATCCGATCTAACTTCTGGAGGCAGTCAAAATGATCCTTAGAATTCTTCCCTACCTTATTCCTGTGCTGAGATACAGGCTGCTCCAACCTGCTGTAAAATGCTTGATTTCGAGAGTGAGCGAAACTAATGAAAACATTGTTGGGGTAAAACCTAAAGGGAAAGACCTAGCACCAAATCCAATTTGCCATCTGATCTAACTTCTGGAGGCAGTCAAAATGATCCTTAGAATTCTTCCCTACCTTATTCCTGTGCTGAGATACAGGCTGCTCCAACCTGCTGTAAAATGCTTGATTTCGAGAGTGAGCGAAACTAATGAAAACATTGTTGGGGTAAAACCTAAAGGGAAAGACCTAGCACCAAATCCAATTTGCCATCTGATCTAACTTCTGGAGGCAGTCAAAATGAGTATTTGAATTCTTCCCTACCTTATTCCTGTGCTGAGATACAGGCTGCTCCAACCTGCTGTAAAATGCTTGATTTCGAGAGTGAGCGAAACTAATGAAAACATTGTTGGGGTAAAACCTAAAGGGAAAGACCTAGCACCAAATCCAATTTGCCATCTGATCTAACTTCTGGAGGCAGTCAAAATGATCCTTAGAATTCTTCCCTACCTTATTCCTGTGCTGAGATACAGGCTGCTCCAACCTGCTGTAAAATGCTTGATTTCGAGAGTGAGCGAAACTAATGAAAACATTGTTGGGGTAAAACCTAAAGGGAAAGACCTAGCACCAAATCCAATTTGCCATCTGATCTAACTTCTGGAGGCAGTCAAAATGATCCTTAGAATTCTTCCCTACCTTATTCCTGTGCTGAGATACAGGCTGCTCCAACCTGCTGTAAAATGCTTGATTTCGAGAGTGAGCGAAACTAATGAAAATATTGTTGGGGTAAAACCTAAAGGGAAAGACCTAGCACCAAATCCAATTTGCCATCTGATCTAACTTCTGGAGGCAGTCAAAATGATCCTTAGAATTCTTCCCTACCTTATTCCTGTGCTGAGATACAGGCTGCTCCAACCTGCTGTAAAATGCTTGATTTCGAGAGTGAGCGAAACTAATGAAAACATTGTTGGGGTAAAACCTAAAGGGAAAGACCTAGCACCAAATCCAATTTGCCATCTGATCTAACTTCTGGAGGCAGTCAAAATGATCCTTAGAATTCTTCCCTACCTTATTCCTGTGCTGAGATACAGGCTGCTCCAACCTGCTGTAAAATGCTTGATTTCGAGAGTGAGCGAAACTAATGAAAACATTGTTGGGGTAAAACCTAAAGGGAAAGACCTAGCACCAAATCCAATTTGCCATCTGATCTAACTTCTGGAGGCAGTCAAAATGAGTATTTGAATTCTTCCCTACCTTATTCCTGTGCTGAGATACAGGCTGCTCCAACCTGCTGTAAAATGCTTGATTTCGAGAGTGAGCGAAACTAATGAAAACATTGTTGGGGTAAAACCTAAAGGGAAAGACCTAGCACCAAATCCAATTTGCCATCTGATCTAACTTCTGGAGGCAGTCAAAATGATCCTTAGAATTCTTCCCTACCTTATTCCTGTGCTGAGATACAGGCTGCTCCAACCTGCTGTAAAATGCTTGATTTCGAGAGTGAGCGAAACTAATGAAAACATTGTTGGGGTAAAACCTAAAGGGAAAGACCTAGCACCAAATCCAATTTGCCATCTGATCTAACTTCTGGAGGCAGTCAAAATGATCCTTAGAATTCTTCCCTACCTTATTCCTGTGCTGAGATACAGGCTGCTCCAACCTGCTGTAAAATGCTTGATTTCGAGAGTGAGCGAAACTAATGAAAACATTGTTGGGGTAAAACCTAAAGGGAAAGACCTAGCACCAAATCCAATTTGCCATCCGATCTAACTTCTGGAGGCAGTCAAAATGATCCTTAGAATTCTTCCCTACCTTATTCCTGTGCTGAGATACAGGCTGCTCCAACCTGCTGTAAAATGCTTGATTTCGAGAGTGAGCGAAACTAATGAAAACATTGTTGGGGTAAAACCTAAAGGGAAAGACCTAGCACCAAATCCAATTTGCCATCTGATCTAACTTCTGGAGGCAGTCAAAATGATCCTTAGAATTCTTCCCTACCTTATTCCTGTGCTGAGATACAGGCTGCTCCAACCTGCTGTAAAATGCTTGATTTCGAGAGTGAGCGAAACTAATGAAAACATTGTTGGGGTAAAACCTAAAGGGAAAGACCTAGCACCAAATCCAATTTGCCATCCGATCTAACTTCTGGAGGCAGTCAAAATGATCCTTAGAATTCTTCCCTACCTTATTCCTGTGCTGAGATACAGGCTGCTCCAACCTGCTGTAAAATGCTTGATTTCGAGAGTGAGCGAAACTAATGAAAACATTGTTGGGGTAAAACCTAAAGGGAAAGACCTAGCACCAAATCCAATTTGCCATCTGATCTAACTTCTGGAGGCAGTCAAAATGATCCTTAGAATTCTTCCCTACCTTATTCCTGTGCTGAGATACAGGCTGCTCCAACCTGCTGTAAAATGCTTGATTTCGAGAGTGAGCGAAACTAATGAAAACATTGTTGGGGTAAAACCTAAAGGGAAAGACCTAGCACCAAATCCAATTTGCCATCTGATCTAACTTCTGGAGGCAGTCAAAATGATCCTTAGAATTATTCCCTACCTTATTCCTGTGCTGAGATACAGGCTGCTCCAACCTGCTGTAAAATGCTTGATTTCGAGAGTGAGCGAAACTAATGAAAACATTGTTGGGGTAAAACCTAAAGGGAAAGACCTAGCACCAAATCCAATTTGCCATCTGATCTAACTTCTGGAGGCAGTCAAAATGATCCTTAGAATTCTTCCCTACCTTATTCCTGTGCTGAGATACAGGCTGCTCCAACCTGCTGTAAAATGCTTGATTTCGAGAGTGAGCGAAACTAATGAAAACATTGTTGGGGTAAAACCTAAAGGGAAAGACCTAGCACCAAATCCAATTTGCCATCTGATCTAACTTCTGGAGGCAGTCAAAATGAGTATTTGAATTCTTCCCTACCTTATTCCTGTGCTGAGATACAGGCTGCTCCAACCTGCTGTAAAATGCTTGATTTCGAGAGTGAGCGAAACTAATGAAAACATTGTTGGGGTAAAACCTAAAGGGAAAGACCTAGCACCAAATCCAATTTGCCATCTGATCTAACTTCTGGAGGCAGTCAAAATGATCCTTAGAATTCTTCCCTACCTTATTCCTGTGCTGAGATACAGGCTGCTCCAACCTGCTGTAAAATGCTTGATTTCGAGAGTGAGCGAAACTAATGAAAACATTGTTGGGGTAAAACCTAAAGGGAAAGACCTAGCACCAAATCCAATTTGCCATCTGATCTAACTTCTGGAGGCAGTCAAAATGATCCTTAGAATACTTCCCTACCTTATTCCTGTGCTGAGATACAGGCTGCTCCAACCTGCTGTAAAATGCTTGATTTCGAGAGTGAGCGAAACTAATGAAAACATTGTTGGGGTAAAACCTAAAGGGAAAGACCTAGCACCAAATCCAATTTGCCATCTGATCTAACTTCTGGAGGCAGTCAAAATGATCCTTAGAATTCTTCCCTACCTTATTCCTGTGCTGAGATACAGGCTGCTCCAACCTGCTGTAAAATGCTTGATTTCGAGAGTGAGCGAAACTAATGAAAACATTGTTGGGGTAAAACCTAAAGGGAAAGACCTAGCACCAAATCCAATTTGCCATCTGATCTAACTTCTGGAGGCAGTCAAAATGATCCTTAGAATTCTTCCCTACCTTATTCCTGTGCTGAGATACAGGCTGCTCCAACCTGCTGTAAAATGCTTGATTTCGAGAGTGAGCGAAACTAATGAAAACATTGTTGGGGTAAAACCTAAAGGGAAAGACCTAGCACCAAATCCAATTTGCCATCTGATCTAACTTCTGGAGGCAGTCAAAATGATCCTTAGAATTCTTCCCTACCTTATTCCTGTGCTGAGATACAGGCTGCTCCAACCTGCTGTAAAATGCTTGATTTCGAGAGTGAGCGAAACTAATGAAAACATTGTTGGGGTAAAACCTAAAGGGAAAGACCTAGCACCAAATTCCATTGGCCATCTGATCTAACTTCTGGAGGCAGTCAAAATGATCCTTAGAATTCTTCCCTACCTTATTCCTGTGCTGAGATACAGGCTGCTCCAACCTGCTGTAAAATGCTTGATTTCGAGAGTGAGCGAAACTAATGAAAACATTGTTGGGGTAAAACCTAAAGGGAAAGACCTAGCACCAAATCCAATTTGCCATCTGATCTAACTTCTGGAGGCAGTCAAAATGATCCTTAGAATTCTTCCCTACCTTATTCCTGTGCTGAGATACAGGCTGCTCCAACCTGCTGTAAAATGCTTGATTTCGAGAGTGAGCGAAACTAATGAAAACATTGTTGGGGTAAAACCTAAAGGGAAAGACCTAGCACCAAATCCAATTTGCCATCTGATCTAACTTCTGGAGGCAGTCAAAATGATCCTTAGAATTCTTCCCTACCTTATTCCTGTGCTGAGATACAGGCTGCTCCAACCTGCTGTAAAATGCTTGATTTCGAGAGTGAGCGAAACTAATGAAAACATTGTTGGGGTAAAACCTAAAGGGAAAGACCTAGCACCAAATCCAATTTGCCATCTGATCTAACTTCTGGAGGCAGTCAAAATGATCCTTAGAATTCTTCCCTACCTTATTCCTGTGCTGAGATACAGGCTGCTCCAACCTGCTGTAAAATGCTTGATTTCGAGAGTGAGCGAAACTAATGAAAACATTGTTGGGGTAAAACCTAAAGGGAAAGACCTAGCACCAAATCCAATTTGCCATCTGATCTAACTTCTGGAGGCAGTCAAAATGATCCTTAGAATTCTTCCCTACCTTATTCCTGTGCTGAGATACAGGCTGCTCCAACCTGCTGTAAAATGCTTGATTTCGAGAGTGAGCGAAACTAATGAAAACATTGTTGGGGTAAAACCTAAAGGGAAAGACCTAGCACCAAATCCAATTTGCCATCTGATCTAACTTCTGGAGGCAGTCAAAATGAGTATTTGAATTCTTCCCTACCTTATTCCTGTGCTGAGATACAGGCTGCTCCAACCTGCTGTAAAATGCTTGATTTCGAGAGTGAGCGAAACTAATGAAAACATTGTTGGGGTAAAACCTAAAGGGAAAGACCTAGCACCAAATCCAATTTGCCATCTGATCTAACTTCTGGAGGCAGTCAAAATGATCCTTAGAATTCTTCCCTACCTTATTCCTGTGCTGAGATACAGGCTGCTCCAACCTGCTGTAAAATGCTTGATTTCGAGAGTGAGCGAAACTAATGAAAACATTGTTGGGGTAAAACCTAAAGGGAAAGACCTAGCACCAAATCCAATTTGCCATCTGATCTAACTTCTGGAGGCAGTCAAAATGAGTATTTGAATTCTTCCCTACCTTATTCCTGTGCTGAGATACAGGCTGCTCCAACCTGCTGTAAAATGCTTGATTTCGAGAGTGAGCGAAACTAATGAAAACATTGTTGGGGTAAAACCTAAAGGGAAAGGCCTAGCACCAAATTGCATTGGCCATCTGATCTAACTTCTGGAGGCAGTCAAAATGATCCTTAGAATTCTTCCCTACCTTATTCCTGTGCTGAGATACAGGCTGCTCCAACCTGCTGTAAAATGCTTGATTTCGAGAGTGAGCGAAACTAATGAAAACATTGTTGGGGTAAAACCTAAAGGGAAAGACCTAGCACCAAATCCAATTTGCCATCTGATCTAACTTCTGGAGGCAGTCAAAATGAGTATTTGAATTCTTCCCTACCTTATTCCTGTGCTGAGATACAGGCTGCTCCAACCTGCTGTAAAATGCTTGATTTCGAGAGTGAGCGAAACTAATGAAAACATTGTTGGGGTAAAACCTAAAGGGAAAGGCCTAGCACCAAATTGCATTGGCCATCTGATCTAACTTCTGGAGGCAGTCAAAATGATCCTTAGAATTCTTCCCTACCTTATTCCTGTGCTGAGATACAGGCTGCTCCAACCTGCTGTAAAATGCTTGATTTCGAGAGTGAGCGAAACTAATGAAAACATTGTTGGGGTAAAACCTAAAGGGAAAGACCTAGCACCAAATCCAATTGGCCATCTGATCTAACTTCTGGAGGCAGTCAAAATGATCCTTAGAATTCTTCCCTACCTTATTCCTGTGCTGAGATACAGGCTGCTCCAACCTGCTGTAAAATGCTTGATTTCGAGAGTGAGCGAAACTAATGAAAACATTGTTGGGGTAAAACCTAAAGGGAAAGACCTAGCACCAAATCCAATTTGCCATCTGATCTAACTTCTGGAGGCAGTCAAAATGATCCTTAGAATTCTTCCCTACCTTATTCCTGTGCTGAGATACAGGCTGCTCCAACCTGCTGTAAAATGCTTGATTTCGAGAGTGAGCGAAACTAATGAAAACATTGTTGGGGTAAAACCTAAAGGGAAAGACCTAGCACCAAATCCAATTTGCCATCTGATCTAACTTCTGGAGGCAGTCAAAATGATCCTTAGAATTCTTCCCTACCTTATTCCTGTGCTGAGATACAGGCTGCTCCAACCTGCTGTAAAATGCTTGATTTCGAGAGTGAGCGAAACTAATGAAAACATTGTTGGGGTAAAACCTAAAGGGAAAGACCTAGCACCAAATCCAATTTGCCATCTGATCTAACTTCTGGAGGCAGTCAAAATGATCCTTAGAATTCTTCCCTACCTTATTCCTGTGCTGAGATACAGGCTGCTCCAACCTGCTGTAAAATGCTTGATTTCGAGAGTGAGCGAAACTAATGAAAACATTGTTGGGGTAAAACCTAAAGGGAAAGACCTAGCACCAAATCCAATTTGCCATCTGATCTAACTTCTGGAGGCAGTCAAAATGAGTATTTGAATTCTTCCCTACCTTATTCCTGTGCTGAGATACAGGCTGCTCCAACCTGCTGTAAAATGCTTGATTTCGAGAGTGAGCGAAACTAATGAAAACATTGTTGGGGTAAAACCTAAAGGGAAAGACCTAGCACCAAATCCAATTTGCCATCTGATCTAACTTCTGGAGGCAGTCAAAATGAGTATTTGAATTCTTCCCTACCTTATTCCTGTGCTGAGATACAGGCTGCTCCAACCTGCTGTAAAATGCTTGATTTCGAGAGTGAGCGAAACTAATGAAAACATTGTTGGGGTAAAACCTAAAGGGAAAGACCTAGCACCAAATCCAATTTGCCATCTGATCTAACTTCTGGAGGCAGTCAAAATGATCCTTAGAATTCTTCCCTACCTTATTCCTGTGCTGAGATACAGGCTGCTCCAACCTGCTGTAAAATGCTTGATTTCGAGAGTGAGCGAAACTAATGAAAACATTGTTGGGGTAAAACCTAAAGGGAAAGACCTAGCACCAAATCCAATTTGCCATCTGATCTAACTTCTGGAGGCAGTCAAAATGATCCTTAGAATTCTTCCCTACCTTATTCCTGTGCTGAGATACAGGCTGCTCCAACCTGCTGTAAAATGCTTGATTTCGAGAGTGAGCGAAACTAATGAAAACATTGTTGGGGTAAAACCTAAAGGGAAAGACCTAGCACCAAATCCAATTTGCCATCTGATCTAACTTCTGGAGGCAGTCAAAATGATCCTTAGAATTCTTCCCTACCTTATTCCTGTGCTGAGATACAGGCTGCTCCAACCTGCTGTAAAATGCTTGATTTCGAGAGTGAGCGAAACTAATGAAAACATTGTTGGGGTAAAACCTAAAGGGAAAGACCTAGCACCAAATCCAATTTGCCATCTGATCTAACTTCTGGAGGCAGTCAAAATGATCCTTAGAATTCTTCCCTACCTTATTCCTGTGCTGAGATACAGGCTGCTCCAACCTGCTGTAAAATGCTTGATTTCGAGAGTGAGCGAAACTAATGAAAACATTGTTGGGGTAAAACCTAAAGGGAAAGACCTAGCACCAAATCCAATTTGCCATCTGATCTAACTTCTGGAGGCAGTCAAAATGATCCTTAGAATTCTTCCCTACCTTATTCCTGTGCTGAGATACAGGCTGCTCCAACCTGCTGTAAAATGCTTGATTTCGAGAGTGAGCGAAACTAATGAAAACATTGTTGGGGTAAAACCTAAAGGGAAAGACCTAGCACCAAATCCAATTTGCCATCTGATCTAACTTCTGGAGGCAGTCAAAATGATCCTTAGAATTCTTCCCTACCTTATTCCTGTGCTGAGATACAGGCTGCTCCAACCTGCTGTAAAATGCTTGATTTCGAGAGTGAGCGAAACTAATGAAAACATTGTTGGGGTAAAACCTAAAGGGAAAGACCTAGCACCAAATCCAATTTGCCATCTGATCTAACTTCTGGAGGCAGTCAAAATGATCCTTAGAATTCTTCCCTACCTTATTCCTGTGCTGAGATACAGGCTGCTCCAACCTGCTGTAAAATGCTTGATTTCGAGAGTGAGCGAAACTAATGAAAACATTGTTGGGGTAAAACCTAAAGGGAAAGACCTAGCACCAAATCCAATTTGCCATCTGATCTAACTTCTGGAGGCAGTCAAAATGATCCTTAGAATTCTTCCCTACCTTATTCCTGTGCTGAGATACAGGCTGCTCCAACCTGCTGTAAAATGCTTGATTTCGAGAGTGAGCGAAACTAATGAAAACATTGTTGGGGTAAAACCTAAAGGGAAAGACCTAGCACCAAATCCAATTTGCCATCTGATCTAACTTCTGGAGGCAGTCAAAATGAGTATTTGAATTCTTCCCTACCTTATTCCTGTGCTGAGATACAGGCTGCTCCAACCTGCTGTAAAATGCTTGATTTCGAGAGTGAGCGAAACTAATGAAAACATTGTTGGGGTAAAAACCTAAAGGGAAAGACCTAGCACCAAATCCAATTTGCCATCTGATCTAACTTCTGGAGGCAGTCAAAATGAGTATTTGAATTCTTCCCTACCTTATTCCTGTGCTGAGATACAGGCTGCTCCAACCTGCTGTAAAATGCTTGATTTCGAGAGTGAGCGAAACTAATGAAAACATTGTTGGGGTAAAACCTAAAGGGAAAGACCTAGCACCAAATCCAATTTGCCATCTGATCTAACTTCTGGAGGCAGTCAAAATGATCCTTAGAATTCTTCCCTACCTTATTCCTGTGCTGAGATACAGGCTGCTCCAACCTGCTGTAAAATGCTTGATTTCGAGAGTGAGCGAAACTAATGAAAACATTGTTGGGGTAAAACCTAAAGGGAAAGACCTAGCACCAAATCCAATTTGCCATCTGATCTAACTTCTGGAGGCAGTCAAAATGATCCTTAGAATTCTTCCCTACCTTATTCCTGTGCTGAGATACAGGCTGCTCCAACCTGCTGTAAAATGCTTGATTTCGAGAGTGAGCGAAACTAATGAAAACATTGTTGGGGTAAAACCTAAAGGGAAAGACCTAGCACCAAATCCAATTTGCCATCTGATCTAACTTCTGGAGGGCAGTCAAAATGATCCTTAGAATTCTTCCCTACCTTATTCCTGTGCTGAGATACAGGCTGCTCCAACCTGCTGTAAAATGCTTGATTTCGAGAGTGAGCGAAACTAATGAAAACATTGTTGGGGTAAAACCTAAAGGGAAAGACCTAGCACCAAATCCAATTTGCCATCTGATCTAACTTCTGGAGGCAGTCAAAATGATCCTTAGAATTCTTCCCTACCTTATTCCTGTGCTGAGATACAGGCTGCTCCAACCTGCTGTAAAATGCTTGATTTCGAGAGTGAGCGAAACTAATGAAAACATTGTTGGGGTAAAACCTAAAGGGAAAGACCTAGCACCAAATCCAATTTGCCATCTGATCTAACTTCTGGAGGCAGTCAAAATGATCCTTAGAATTCTTCCCTACCTTATTCCTGTGCTGAGATACAGGCTGCTCCAACCTGCTGTAAAATGCTTGATTTCGAGAGTGAGCGAAACTAATGAAAACATTGTTGGGGTAAAACCTAAAGGGAAAGACCTAGCACCAAATCCAATTTGCCATCTGATCTAACTTCTGGAGGCAGTCAAAATGATCCTTAGAATTCTTCCCTACCTTATTCCTGTGCTGAGATACAGGCTGCTCCAACCTGCTGTAAAATGCTTGATTTCGAGAGTGAGCGAAACTAATGAAAACATTGTTGGGGTAAAACCTAAAGGGAAAGACCTAGCACCAAATCCAATTTGCCATCTGATCTAACTTCTGGAGGCAGTCAAAATGATCCTTAGAATTCTTCCCTACCTTATTCCTGTGCTGAGATACAGGCTGCTCCAACCTGCTGTAAAATGCTTGATTTCGAGAGTGAGCGAAACTAATGAAAACATTGTTGGGGTAAAACCTAAAGGGAAAGACCTAGCACCAAATCCAATTTGCCATCTGATCTAACTTCTGGAGGCAGTCAAAATGATCCTTAGAATTCTTCCCTACCTTATTCCTGTGCTGAGATACAGGCTGCTCCAACCTGCTGTAAAATGCTTGATTTCGAGAGTGAGCGAAACTAATGAAAACATTGTTGGGGTAAAACCTAAAGGGAAAGACCTAGCACCAAATCCAATTTGCCATCTGATCTAACTTCTGGAGGCAGTCAAAATGATCCTTAGAATTCTTCCCTACCTTATTCCTGTGCTGAGATACAGGCTGCTCCAACCTGCTGTAAAATGCTTGATTTCGAGAGTGAGCGAAACTAATGAAAACATTGTTGGGGTAAAACCTAAAGGGAAAGACCTAGCACCAAATCCAATTTGCCATCTGATCTAACTTCTGGAGGCAGTCAAAATGAGTATTTGAATTCTTCCCTACCTTATTCCTGTGCTGAGATACAGGCTGCTCCAACCTGCTGTAAAATGCTTGATTTCGAGAGTGAGCGAAACTAATGAAAACATTGTTGGGGTAAAACCTAAAGGGAAAGACCTAGCACCAAATCCAATTTGCCATCTGATCTAACTTCTGGAGGCAGTCAAAATGATCCTTAGAATTCTTCCCTACCTTATTCCTGTGCTGAGATACAGGCTGCTCCAACCTGCTGTAAAATGCTTGATTTCGAGAGTGAGCGAAACTAATGAAAACATTGTTGGGGTAAAACCTAAAGGGAAAGACCTAGCACCAAATCCAATTTGCCATCTGATCTAACTTCTGGAGGCAGTCAAAATGATCCTTAGAATTCTTCCCTACCTTATTCCTGTGCTGAGATACAGGCTGCTCCAACCTGCTGTAAAATGCTTGATTTCGAGAGTGAGCGAAACTAATGAAAACATTGTTGGGGTAAAACCTAAAGGGAAAGACCTAGCACCAAATCCAATTTGCCATCTGATCTAACTTCTGGAGGCAGTCAAAATGATCCTTAGAATTCTTCCCTACCTTATTCCTGTGCTGAGATACAGGCTGCTCCAACCTGCTGTAAAATGCTTGATTTCGAGAGTGAGCGAAACTAATGAAAACATTGTTGGGGTAAAACCTAAAGGGAAAGACCTAGCACCAAATCCAATTTGCCATCTGATCTAACTTCTGGAGGCAGTCAAAATGATCCTTAGAATTCTTCCCTACCTTATTCCTGTGCTGAGATACAGGCTGCTCCAACCTGCTGTAAAATGCTTGATTTCGAGAGTGAGCGAAACTAATGAAAACATTGTTGGGGTAAAACCTAAAGGGAAAGACCTAGCACCAAATCCAATTTGCCATCTGATCTAACTTCTGGAGGCAGTCAAAATGATCCTTAGAATTCTTCCCTACCTTATTCCTGTGCTGAGATACAGGCTGCTCCAACCTGCTGTAAAATGCTTGATTTCGAGAGTGAGCGAAACTAATGAAAACATTGTTGGGGTAAAACCTAAAGGGAAAGACCTAGCACCAAATCCAATTTGCCATCTGATCTAACTTCTGGAGGCAGTCAAAATGATCCTTAGAATTCTTCCCTACCTTATTCCTGTGCTGAGATACAGGCTGCTCCAACCTGCTGTAAAATGCTTGATTTCGAGAGTGAGCGAAACTAATGAAAACATTGTTGGGGTAAAACCTAAAGGGAAAGACCTAGCACCAAATCCAATTTGCCATCTGATCTAACTTCTGGAGGCAGTCAAAATGATCCTTAGAATTCTTCCCTACCTTATTCCTGTGCTGAGATACAGGCTGCTCCAACCTGCTGTAAAATGCTTGATTTCGAGAGTGAGCGAAACTAATGAAAACATTGTTGGGGTAAAACCTAAAGGGAAAGACCTAGCACCAAATCCAATTTGCCATCTGATCTAACTTCTGGAGGCAGTCAAAATGATCCTTAGAATTCTTCCCTACCTTATTCCTGTGCTGAGATACAGGCTGCTCCAACCTGCTGTAAAATGCTTGATTTCGAGAGTGAGCGAAACTAATGAAAACATTGTTGGGGTAAAACCTAAAGGGAAAGACCTAGCACCAAATCCAATTTGCCATCTGATCTAACTTCTGGAGGCAGTCAAAATGATCCTTAGAATTCTTCCCTACCTTATTCCTGTGCTGAGATACAGGCTGCTCCAACCTGCTGTAAAATGCTTGATTTCGAGAGTGAGCGAAACTAATGAAAACATTGTTGGGGTAAAACCTAAAGGGAAAGACCTAGCACCAAATCCAATTTGCCATCTGATCTAACTTCTGGAGGCAGTCAAAATGATCCTTAGAATTCTTCCCTACCTTATTCCTGTGCTGAGATACAGGCTGCTCCAACCTGCTGTAAAATGCTTGATTTCGAGAGTGAGCGAAACTAATGAAAACATTGTTGGGGTAAAACCTAAAGGGAAAGACCTAGCACCAAATCCAATTTGCCATCTGATCTAACTTCTGGAGGCAGTCAAAATGATCCTTAGAATTCTTCCCTACCTTATTCCTGTGCTGAGATACAGGCTGCTCCAACCTGCTGTAAAATGCTTGATTTCGAGAGTGAGCGAAACTAATGAAAACATTGTTGGGGTAAAACCTAAAGGGAAAGACCTAGCACCAAATCCAATTTGCCATCTGATCTAACTTCTGGAGGCAGTCAAAATGATCCTTAGAATTCTTCCCTACCTTATTCCTGTGCTGAGATACAGGCTGCTCCAACCTGCTGTAAAATGCTTGATTTCGAGAGTGAGCGAAACTAATGAAAACATTGTTGGGGTAAAACCTAAAGGGAAAGACCTAGCACCAAATCCAATTTGCCATCTGATCTAACTTCTGGAGGCAGTCAAAATGATCCTTAGAATTCTTCCCTACCTTATTCCTGTGCTGAGATACAGGCTGCTCCAACCTGCTGTAAAATGCTTGATTTCGAGAGTGAGCGAAACTAATGAAAACATTGTTGGGGTAAAACCTAAAGGGAAAGACCTAGCACCAAATCCAATTTGCCATCTGATCTAACTTCTGGAGGCAGTCAAAATGATCCTTAGAATTCTTCCCTACCTTATTCCTGTGCTGAGATACAGGCTGCTCCAACCTGCTGTAAAATGCTTGATTTCGAGAGTGAGCGAAACTAATGAAAACATTGTTGGGGTAAAACCTAAAGGGAAAGACCTAGCACCAAATCCAATTTGCCATCTGATCTAACTTCTGGAGGCAGTCAAAATGATCCTTAGAATTCTTCCCTACCTTATTCCTGTGCTGAGATACAGGCTGCTCCAACCTGCTGTAAAATGCTTGATTTCGAGAGTGAGCGAAACTAATGAAAACATTGTTGGGGTAAAACCTAAAGGGAAAGACCTAGCACCAAATCCAATTTGCCATCTGATCTAACTTCTGGAGGCAGTCAAAATGATCCTTAGAATTCTTCCCTACCTTATTCCTGTGCTGAGATACAGGCTGCTCCAACCTGCTGTAAAAATGCTTGATTTCGAGAGTGAGCGAAACTAATGAAAACATTGTTGGGGTAAAACCTAAAGGGAAAGACCTAGCACCAAATCCAATTTGCCATCTGATCTAACTTCTGGAGGCAGTCAAAATGATCCTTAGAATTCTTCCCTACCTTATTCCTGTGCTGAGATACAGGCTGCTCCAACCTGCTGTAAAATGCTTGATTTCGAGAGGGAGCGAAACTAATGAAAACATTGTTGGGGTAAAACCTAAAGGGAAAGACCTAGCACCAAATCCAATTTGCCATCTGATCTAACTTCTGGAGGCAGTCAAATGATCCTTAGAATTCTTCCCTACCTTATTCCTGTGCTGAGATACAGGCTGCTCCAACCTGCTGTAAAATGCTTGATTTCGAGAGTGAGCGAAACTAATGAAAACATTGTTGGGGTAAAACCTAAAGGGAAAGACCTAGCACCAAATCCAATTTGCCATCTGATCTAACTTCTGGAGGCAGTCAAAATGATCCTTAGAATTCTTCCCTACCTTATTCCTGTGCTGAGATACAGGCTGCTCCAACCTGCTGTAAAATGCTTGATTTCGAGAGTGAGCGAAACTAATGAAAACATTGTTGGGGTAAAACCTAAAGGGAAAGACCTAGCACCAAATCCAATTTGCCATCTGATCTAACTTCTGGAGGCAGTCAAAATGATCCTTAGAATTCTTCCCTACCTTATTCCTGTGCTGAGATACAGGCTGCTCCAACCTGCTG
>NW_027144069.1:0-42581 GCF_026170545.1 Melanerpes formicivorus | reverse complement strand
CTCAGCACAGGAATAAGGTAGGGAAGAATTCTAAGGCTCATTTTGACTGCCTCCAGAAGTTAGATCAGATGGCAAATTGGATTTGGTGCTAGGTCTTTCCCTTTAGGTTTTACCCCAACAATGTTTTCATTAGTTTCGCTCACTCTCGAAATCAAGCATTTTACAGCAGGTTGGAGCAGCCTGTATCTCAGCACAGGAATAAGGTAGGGAAGAATTCTAAGGCTCATTTTGACTGCCTCCAGAAGTTAGATCAGATGGCAAATTGGATTTGGTGCTAGGTCTTTCCCTTTAGGTTTTACCCCAACAATGTTTTCATTAGTTTCGCTCACTCTCGAAATCAAGCATTTTACAGCAGGTTGGAGCAGCCTGTATCTCAGCACAGGAATAAGGTAGGGAAGAATTCAAATGCTCATTTTGACTGCCTCCAGAAGTTAGATCAGATGGCAAAATTGGATTTGGTGCTAGGTCTTTCCCTTTAGGTTTTACCCCAACAATGTTTTCATTAGTTTCGCTCACTCTCGAAATCAAGCATTTTACAGCAGGTTGGAGCAGCCTGTATCTCAGCACAGGAATAAGGTAGGGAAGAATTCTAAGGCTCATTTTGACTGCCTCCAGAAGTTAGATCAGATGGCAAATTGGATTTGATGCTAGGTCTTTCCCTTTAGGTTTTACCCCAACAATGTTTTCATTAGTTTCGCTCACTCTCGAAATCAAGCATTTTACAGCAGGTTGGAGCAGCCTGTATCTCAGCACAGGAATAAGGTAGGGAAGAATTCTAAGGATCATTTTGACTGCCTCCAGAAGTTAGATCAGATGGCAAATTGGATTTGGTGCTAGGTCTTTCCCTTTAGGTTTTACCCCAACAATGTTTTCATTAGTTTCGCTCACTCTCGAAATCAAGCATTTTACAGCAGGTTGGAGCAGCCTGTATCTCAGCACAGGAATAAGGTAGGGAAGAATTCAAAGGCTCATTTTGACTGCCTCCAGAAGTTAGATCAGATGGCAAATTGGATTTGGTGCTAGGTCTTTCCCTTTAGGTTTTACCCCAACAATGTTTTCATTTAGTTTCGCTCACTCTCGAAATCAAGCATTTTACAGCAGGTTGGAGCAGCCTGTATCTCAGCACAGGAATAAGGTAGGGAAGAATTCTAAGGATCATTTTGACTGCCTCCAGAAGTTAGATCAGATGGCAAATTGGATTTGGTGCTAGGTCTTTCCCTTTAGGTTTTACCCCAACAATGTTTTCATTAGTTTCGCTCACTCTCGAAATCAAGCATTTTACAGCAGGTTGGAGCAGCCTGTATCTCAGCACAGGAATAAGGTAGGGAAGAATTCTAAGGATCATTTTGACTGCCTCCAGAAGTTAGATCAGATGGCAAATTGGATTTGGTGCTAGGTCTTTCCCTTTAGGTTTTACCCCAACAATGTTTTCATTAGTTTCGCTCACTCTCGAAATCAAGCATTTTACAGCAGGTTGGAGCAGCCCTGTATCTCAGCACAGGAATAAGGTAGGGAAGAATTCTAAGGATCATTTTGACTGCCTCCAGAAGTTAGATCAGATGGCAAATTGGATTTGGTGCTAGGTCTTTCCCTTTAGGTTTTACCCCAACAATGTTTTCATTAGTTTCGCTCACTCTCGAAATCAAGCATTTTACAGCAGGTTGGAGCAGCCTGTATCTCAGCACAGGAATAAGGTAGGGAAGAATTCTAAGGCTCATTTTGACTGCCTCCAGAAGTTAGATCAGATGGCAAATTGGATTTGGTGCTAGGTCTTTCCCTTTAGGTTTTACCCCAACAATGTTTTCATTAGTTTCGCTCACTCTCGAAAATCAAGCATTTTACAGCAGGTTGGAGCAGCCTGTATCTCAGCACAGGAATAAGGTAGGGAAGAATTCAAATGGTCATTTTGACTGCCTCCAGAAGTTAGATCAGATGGCAAAATTGGATTTGGTGCTAGGGTCTTTCCCTTTAGGTTTTTACCCCAACAATGTTTTCATTAGTTTCGCTCACTCTCGAAATCAAGCATTTTACAGCAGGTTGGAGCAGCCTGTATCTCAGCACAGGAATAAGGTAGGGAAGAATTCTAAGGCTCATTTTGACTGCCTCCAGAAGTTAGATCAGATGGCAAATTGGATTTGGGTGCTAGGTCTTTCCCTTTAGGTTTTACCCCAACAATGTTTTCATTAGTTTCGCTCACTCTCGAAATCAAGCATTTTACAGCAGGTTGGAGCAGCCTGTATCTCAGCACAGGAATAAGGTAGGGAAGAATTCTAAGGCTCATTTTGACTGCCTCCAGAAGTTAGATCAGATGGCAAATTGGATTTGGTGCTAGGTCTTTCCCTTTAGGTTTTACCCCAACAATGTTTTCATTAGTTTCGCTCACTCTCGAAATCAAGCATTTTACAGCAGGTTGGAGCAGCCTGTATCTCAGCACAGGAATAAGGTAGGGAAGAATTCAAATGCTCATTTTGACTGCCTCCAGAAGTTAGATTCAGATGGCAAATTGGATTTGGTGCTAGGTCTTTCCCTTTAGGTTTTACCCCAACAATGTTTTCATTAGTTTCGCTCACTCTCGAAATCAAGCATTTTACAGCAGGTTGGAGCAGCCTGTATCTCAGCACAGGAATAAGGTAGGGAAGAATTCTAAGGATCATTTTGACTGCCTCCAGAAGTTAGATCAGATGGCAAATTGGATTTGGTGCTAGGTCTTTCCCTTTAGGTTTTACCCCAACAATGTTTTCATTAGTTTCGCTCACTTCTCGAAATCAAGCATTTTTACAGCAGGTTGGAGCAGCCTGTATCTCAGCACAGGAATAAGGTAGGGAAGAATTCTAAGGCTCATTTTGACTGCCTCCAGAAGTTAGATCAGATGGGCAAATTGGATTTGGTGCTAGGTCTTTCCCTTTAGGTTTTACCCCAACAATGTTTTCATTAGTTTCGCTCACTCTCGAAATCAAGCATTTTACAGCAGGTTGGAGCAGCCTGTATCTCAGCACAGGAATAAGGTAGGGAAGAATTCTAAGGCTCATTTTGACCTGCCCTCCAGAAGTTAGATCAGATGGCAAATTGGATTTGGTGCTAGGTCTTTCCCTTTAGGTTTTACCCCAACAATGTTTTCATTAGTTTCGCTCACTCTCGAAATCAAGCATTTTACAGCAGGTTGGAGCAGCCTGTATCTCAGCACAGGAATAAGGTAGGGAAGAATTCTAAGGCTCATTTTGACTGCCTCCAGAAGTTAGATCAGATGGCAAATTGGATTTGGTGCTAGGTCTTTCCCTTTAGGTTTTACCCCAACAATGTTTTTCATTAGTTTCGCTCACTCTCGAAATCAAGCATTTTACAGCAGGTTGGAGCAGCCTGTATCTCAGCACAGGAATAAGGTAGGGAAGAATTCTAAGGCTCATTTTGACTGCCTCCAGAAGTTAGATCAGATGGCAAATTGGATTTGGTGCTAGGTCTTTCCCTTTAGGTTTTACCCCAACAATGTTTTCATTAGTTTCGCTCACTCTCGAAATCAAGCATTTTACAGCAGGTTGGAGCAGCCTGTATCTCAGCACAGGAATAAGGTAGGGAAGAATTCTAAGGCTCATTTTGACTGCCTCCAGAAGTTTAGATCAGATGGCAAATTGGATTTGGTGCTAGGTCTTTCCCTTTAGGTTTTACCCCAACAATGTTTTCATTAGTTTCGCTCACTCTCGAAATCAAGCATTTTACAGCAGGTTGGAGCAGCCTGTATCTCAGCACAGGAATAAGGTAGGGAAGAATTCTAAGGCTCATTTTGACTGCCTCCAGAAGTTAGATCAGATGGCAAATTGGATTTGGTGCTAGGTCTTTCCCTTTAGGTTTTACCCCAACAATGTTTTCATTAGTTTCGCTCACTCTCGAAATCAAGCATTTTACAGCAGGTTGGAGCAGCCTGTATCTCAGCACAGGAATAAGGTAGGGAAGAATTCAAATGCTCATTTTGACTGCCTCCAGAAGTTAGATCAGATGGCAAATTGGATTTGGTGCTAGGTCTTTCCCTTTAGGTTTTACCCCAACAATGTTTTCATTAGTTTCGCTCACTCTCGAAATCAAGCATTTTACAGCAGGTTGGAGCAGCCTGTATCTCAGCACAGGAATAAGGTAGGGAAGAATTCTAAGGATCATTTTGACTGCCTCCAGAAGTTAGATCAGATGGCAAATTGGATTTGGTGCTAGGTCTTTCCCTTTAGGTTTTACCCCAACAATGTTTTCATTAGTTTCGCTCACTCTCGAAATCAAGCATTTTACAGCAGGTTGGAGCAGCCTGTATCTCAGCACAGGAATAAGGTAGGGAAGAATTCTAAGGATCATTTTGACTGCCTCCAGAAGTTAGATCAGATGGCAAATTGGATTTGGTGCTAGGTCTTTCCCTTTAGGTTTTACCCCAACAATGTTTTCATTAGTTTCGCTCACTCTCGAAATCAAGCATTTTACAGCAGGTTGGAGCAGCCTGTATCTCAGCACAGGAATAAGGTAGGGAAGAATTCTAAGGCTCATTTTGACTGCCTCCAGAAGTTAGATCAGATGGCAAATTGGATTTGGTGCTAGGTCTTTCCCTTTAGGTTTTACCCCAACAATGTTTTCATTAGTTTCGCTCACTCTCGAAATCAAGCATTTTACAGCAGGTTGGAGCAGCCTGTATCTCAGCACAGGAATAAGGTAGGGAAGAATTCTAAGGCTCATTTTGACTGCCTCCAGAAGTTAGATCAGATGGCAAATTGGATTTGGTGCTAGGTCTTTCCCTTTAGGTTTTACCCCAACAATGTTTTCATTAGTTTCGCTCACTCTCGAAATCAAGCATTTTACAGCAGGTTGGAGCAGCCTGTATCTCAGCACAGGAATAAGGTAGGGAAGAATTCTAAGGCTCATTTTGACTGCCTCCAGAAGTTAGATCAGATGGCAAATTGGATTTGGTGCTAGGTCTTTCCCTTTAGGTTTTACCCCAACAATGTTTTCATTAGTTTCGCTCACTCTCGAAATCAAGCATTTTACAGCAGGTTGGAGCAGCCTGTATCTCAGCACAGGAATAAGGTAGGGAAGAATTCAAATGCTCATTTTGACTGCCTCCAGAAGTTAGATCAGATGGCAAATTGGATTTGGTGCTAGGTCTTTCCCTTTAGGTTTTACCCCAACAATGTTTTCATTAGTTTCGCTCACCTCTCGAAATCAAGCATTTTACAGCAGGTTGGAGCAGCCTGTATCTCAGCACAGGAATAAGGTAGGGAAGAATTCTAAGGCTCATTTTGACTGCCTCCAGAAGTTAGATCAGATGGCAAATTGGATTTGATGCTAGGTCTTTCCCTTTAGGTTTTACCCCAACAATGTTTTCATTAGTTTCGCTCACTCTCGAAATCAAGCATTTTACAGCAGGTTGGAGCAGCCTGTATCTCAGCACAGGAATAAGGTAGGGAAGAATTCTAAGGATCATTTTGACTGCCTCCAGAAGTTAGATCAGATGGCAAATTGGATTTGGTGCTAGGTCTTTCCCTTTAGGGTTTTACCCCAACAATGTTTTCATTAGTTTCGTCTCACTCTCGAAATCAAGCATTTTACAGCAGGTTGGAGCAGCCTGTATCTCAGCACAGGAATAAGGTAGGGAAGAATTCAAAGGCTCATTTTGACTGCCCTCCAGAAGTTAGATCAGATGGCAAATTGGATTTGGTGCTAGGTCTTTCCCTTTAGGTTTTACCCCAACAATGTTTTCATTAGTTTCGCTCACTCTCGAAATCAAGCATTTTACAGCAGGTTGGAGCAGCCTGTATCTCAGCACAGGAATAAGGTAGGGAAGAATTCTAAGGATCATTTTGACTGCCCTCCAGAAGTTAGATCAGATGGCAAATTGGATTTGGTGCTAGGTCTTTCCCTTTAGGTTTTACCCCAACAATGTTTTCATTAGTTTCGCTCACTCTCGAAATCAAGCATTTTACAGCAGGTTGGAGCAGCCTGTATCTCAGCACAGGAATAAGGTAGGGAAGAATTCTAAGGATCATTTTGACTGCCTCCAGAAGTTAGATCAGATGGCAAATTGGATTTGGTGCTAGGTCTTTCCCTTTAGGTTTTACCCCAACAATGTTTTCATTAGTTTCGCTCACTCTCGAAATCAAGCATTTTACAGCAGGTTGGAGCAGCCTGTATCTCAGCACAGGAATAAGGTAGGGAAGAATTCTAAGGATCATTTTGACTGCCTCCAGAAGTTAGATCAGATGGCAAATTGGATTTGGTGCTAGGTCTTTCCCTTTAGGTTTTACCCCAACAATGTTTTCATTAGTTTCGCTCACTCTCGAAATCAAGCATTTTACAGCAGGTTGGAGCAGCCTGTATCTCAGCACAGGAATAAGGTAGGGAAGAATTCTAAGGCTCATTTTGACTGCCTCCAGAAGTTAGATCAGATGGCAAATTGGATTTGGTGCTAGGTCTTTCCCTTTAGGTTTTACCCCAACAATGTTTTCATTAGTTTCGCTCACTCTCGAAATCAAGCATTTTACAGCAGGTTGGAGCAGCCTGTATCTCAGCACAGGAATAAGGTAGGGAAGAATTCAAATGGTCATTTTGACTGCCTCCAGAAGTTAGATCAGATGGCAAATTGGATTTGGTGCTAGGTCTTTCCCTTTAGGTTTTACCCCAACAATGTTTTCATTAGTTTCGCTCACTCTCGGAAATCAAGCATTTTACAGCAGGTTGGAGCAGCCTGTATCTCAGCACAGGAATAAGGTAGGGAAGAATTCTAAGGCTCATTTTGACTGCCTCCAGAAGTTAGATCAGATGGCAAATTGGATTTGGTGCTAGGTCTTTCCCTTTAGGTTTTACCCCAACAATGTTTTCATTAGTTTCGCTCACTCTCGAAATCAAGCATTTTACAGCAGGTTGGAGCAGCCTGTATCTCAGCACAGGAATAAGGTAGGGAAGAATTCTAAGGATCATTTTGACTGCCTCCAGAAGTTAGATCAGATGGCAAATTGGATTTGGTGCTAGGTCTTTCCCTTTAGGTTTTAACCCCAACAATGTTTTCATTAGTTTCGCTCACTCTCGAAATCAAGCATTTTACAGCAGGTTGGAGCAGCCTGTATCTCAGCACAGGAATAAGGTAGGGAAGAATTCAAAGGCTCATTTTGACTGCCTCCAGAAGTTAGATCAGATGGCAAATTGGATTTGGTGCTAGGTCTTTCCCTTTAGGTTTTACCCCAACAATGTTTTCATTAGTTTCGCTCACTCTCGAAATCAAGCATTTTACAGCAGGTTGGAGCAGCCTGTATCTCAGCACAGGAATAAGGTAGGGAAGAATTCTAAGGATCATTTTGACTGCCTCCAGAAGTTAGATCAGATGGCAAGTTGGATTTGGTGCTAGGTCTTTCCCTTTAGGTTTTACCCCAACAATGTTTTCATTAGTTTCGCTCACTCTCGAAATCAAGCATTTTACAGCAGGTTGGAGCAGCCTGTATCTCAGCACAGGAATAAGGTAGGGAAGAATTCTAAGGCTCATTTGACTGCCTCCAGAAGTTAGATCAGATGGCAAATTGGATTTGGTGCTAGGTCTTTCCCTTTAGGTTTTACCCCAACAATGTTTTCATTAGTTTCGCTCACTCTCGAAATCAAGCATTTTACAGCAGGTTGGAGCAGCCTGTATCTCAGCACAGGAATAAGGTAGGGAAGAATTCTAAGGCTCATTTTGACTGCCTCCAGAAGTTAGATCAGATGGCAAATTGGATTTGGTGCTAGGTCTTTCCCTTTAGGTTTTACCCCAACAATGTTTTCATTAGTTTCGCTCACTCTCGAAATCAAGCATTTTTACAGCAGGTTGGAGCAGCCTGTATCTCAGCACAGGAATAAGGGTAGGGAAGAATTCTAAGGCTCATTTTGACTGCCTCCAGAAGTTAGATCAGATGGCAAATTGGATTTGGTGCTAGGTCTTTCCCTTTAGGTTTTACCCCAACAATGTTTTCATTAGTTTCGCTCACTCTCGAAATCAAGCATTTTACAGCAGGTTGGAGCAGCCTGTATCTCAGCACAGGAATAAGGTAGGGAAGAATTCTAAGGCTCATTTTGACTGCCTCCAGAAGTTAGATCAGATGGCAAATTGGATTTGGTGCTAGGTCTTTCCCTTTAGGTTTTACCCCAACAATGTTTTCATTAGTTTCGCTCACTCTCGAAATCAAGCATTTTACAGCAGGTTGGAGCAGCCTGTATCTCAGCACAGGAATAAGGTAGGGAAGAATTCTAAGGCTCATTTTGACTGCCTCCAGAAGTTAGATCAGATGGCAAATTGGATTTGGTGCTAGGTCTTTCCCTTTAGGTTTTACCCCAACAATGTTTTCATTAGTTTCGCTCACTCTCGAAATCAAGCATTTTACAGCAGGTTGGAGCAGCCTGTATCTCAGCACAGGAATAAGGTAGGGGAAGAATTCTAAGGCTCATTTTGACTGCCTCCAGAAGTTAGATCAGATGGCAAATTGGATTTGGTGCTAGGTCTTTCCCTTTAGGTTTTACCCCAACAATGTTTTCATTAGTTTCGCTCACTCTCGAAATCAAGCATTTTACAGCAGGTTGGAGCAGCCTGTATCTCAGCACAGGAATAAGGTAGGGAAGAATTCAAATGCTCATTTTGACTGCCTCCAGAAGTTAGATCAGATGGCAAATTGGATTTGGTGCTAGGTCTTTCCCTTTAGGTTTTACCCCCAACAATGTTTTCATTAGTTTCGCTCACTCTCGAAATCAAGCATTTTACAGCAGGTTGGAGCAGCCTGTATCTCAGCACAGGAATAAGGTAGGGAAGAATTCTAAGGATCATTTTGACTGCCTCCAGAAGTTAGATCAGATGGCAAATTGGATTTGGTGCTAGGTCTTTCCCTTTAGGTTTTACCCCAACAATGTTTTCATTAGTTTCGCTCACTCTCGAAATCAAGCATTTTACAGCAGGTTGGAGCAGCCTGTATCTCAGCACAGGAATAAGGTAGGGAAGAATTCTAAGGATCATTTTGACTGCCTCCAGAAGTTAGATCAGATGGCAAATTGGATTTGGTGCTAGGTCTTTCCCTTTAGGTTTTACCCCAACAATGTTTTCATTAGTTTCGCTCCACTCTCGAAATCAAGCATTTTACAGCAGGTTGGAGCAGCCTGTATCTCAGCACAGGAATAAGGTAGGGAAGAATTCTAAGGCTCATTTTGACTGCCTCCAGAAGTTAGATCAGATGGCAAATTGGATTTGGTGCTAGGTCTTTCCCTTTAGGTTTTACCCCAACAATGTTTTCATTAGTTTCGCTCACTCTCGAAATCAAGCATTTTACAGCAGGTTGGAGCAGCCTGTATCTCAGCACAGGAATAAGGTAGGGAAGAATTCTAAGGATCGTTTTGACTGCCTCCAGAAGTTAGATCAGATGGCAAATTGGATTTGGTGCTAGGTCTTTCCCTTTAGGTTTTACCCCAACAATGTTTTCATTAGTTTCGCTCACTCTCGAAATCAAGCATTTTACAGCAGGTTGGAGCAGCCTGTATCTCAGCACAGGAATAAGGTAGGGAAGAATTCTAAGGCTCATTTTGACTGCCTCCAGAAGTTAGATCAGATGGCAAATTGGATTTGGTGCTAGGTCTTTCCCTTTAGGTTTTTACCCCAACAATGTTTTCATTAGTTTCGCTCACTCTCGAAATCAAGCATTTTACAGCAGGTTGGAGCAGCCTGTATCTCAGCACAGGAATAAGGTAGGGAAGAATTCTAAGGATCATTTTGACTGCCTCCAGAAGTTAGATCAGATGGCAAATTGGATTTGGTGCTAGGTCTTTCCCTTTAGGTTTTACCCCAACAATGTTTTCATTAGTTTCGCTCACTCTCGAAATCAAGCATTTTACAGCAGGTTGGAGCAGCCTGTATCTCAGCACAGGAATAAGGTAGGGAAGAATTCTAAGGATCATTTTGACTGCCTCCAGAAGTTAGATCAGATGGCAAATTGGATTTGGTGCTAGGTCTTTCCCCTTTAGGTTTTACCCCAACAATGTTTTCATTAGTTTCGCTCACTCTCGAAATCAAGCATTTTACAGCAGGTTGGAGCAGCCTGTATCTCAGCACAGGAATAAGGTAGGGAAGAATTCTAAGGATCATTTTGACTGCCTCCAGAAGTTAGATCAGATGGCAAATTGGATTTGGTGCTAGGTCTTTCCCTTTAGGTTTTACCCCAACAATGTTTTCATTAGTTTCGCTCACTCTCGAAATCAAGCATTTTACAGCAGGTTGGAGCAGCCTGTATCTCAGCACAAGAATAAGGTAGGGAAGAATTCTAAGGATCATTTTGACTGCCTCCAGAAGTTAGATCAGATGGCAAATTGGATTTGGTGCTAGGTCTTTCCCTTTAGGTTTTACCCCAACAATGTTTTCATTAGTTTCGCTCACTCTCGAAATCAAGCATTTTACAGCAGGTTGGAGCAGCCTGTATCTCAGCACAGGAATAAGGTAGGGAAGAATTCTAAGGATCATTTTGACTGCCTCCAGAAGTTAGATCAGATGGCAAATTGGATTTGGTGCTAGGTCTTTCCCTTTAGGTTTTACCCCAACAATGTTTTCATTAGTTTCGCTCACTCTCGAAATCAAGCATTTTACAGCAGGTTGGAGCAGCCTGTATCTCAGCACAGGAATAAGGTAGGGAAGAATTCTAAGGCTCATTTTGACTGCCTCCAGAAGTTAGATCAGATGGCAAATTGGATTTGGTGCTAGGTCTTTCCCTTTAGGTTTTACCCCAAACAATGTTTTCATTAGTTTCGCTCACTCTCGAAATCAAGCATTTTACAGCAGGTTGTAGCAGCCTGTATCTCAGCACAGGAATAAGGTAGGGAAGAATTCTAAGGATCGTTTTGACTGCCTCCAGAAGTTAGATCAGATGGCAAATTGGATTTGGTGCTAGGTCTTTCCCTTTAGGTTTTACCCCAACAATGTTTTCATTAGTTTCGCTCACTCTCGAAATCAAGCATTTTACAGCAGGTTGGAGCAGCCTGTATCTCAGCACAGGAATAAGGTAGGGAGAATTCTAAGGATCATTTTGACTGCCTCCAGAAGTTAGATCAGATGGCAAATTGGATTTGGTGCTAGGTCTTTCCCTTTAGGTTTTACCCCAACAATGTTTTTCATTAGTTTCGCTCACTCTCGAAATCAAGCATTTTACAGCAGGTTGGAGCAGCCTGTATCTCAGCACAGGAATAAGGTAGGGAAGAATTCTAAGGATCATTTTGACTGCCTCCAGAAGTTAGATCAGATGGCAAATTGGATTTGGTGCTAGGTCTTTCCCTTTAGGTTTTACCCCAACAATGTTTTTCATTAGTTTCGCTCACTCTCGAAATCAAGCATTTTACAGCAGGTTGGAGCAGCCTGTATCTCAGCACAGGAATAAGGTAGGGAAGAATTCTAAGGATCATTTTGACTGCCTCCAGAAGTTAGATCAGATGGCAAATTGGATTTGGTGCTAGGTCTTTCCCTTTAGGTTTTACCCCAACAATGTTTTCATTAGTTTCGCTCACTCTCGAAATCAAGCATTTTACAGCAGGTTGGAGCAGCCTGTATCTCAGCACAGGAATAAGGTAGGGAAGAATTCTAAGGCTCATTTTGACTGCCTCCAGAAGTTAGATCAGATGGCAAATTGGATTTGGTGCTAGGTCTTTCCCTTTAGGTTTTACCCCAACAATGTTTTCATTAGTTTCGCTCACTCTCGAAATCAAGCATTTTACAGCAGGTTGGAGCAGCCTGTATCTCAGCACAGGAATAAGGTAGGGAAGAATTCAAAGGCTCATTTTGACTGCCTCCAGAAGTTAGATCAGATGGCAAATTGGATTTGGTGCTAGGTCTTTCCCTTTAGGTTTTACCCCAACAATGTTTTCATTAGTTTCGCTCACTCTCGAAATCAAGCATTTTACAGCAGGTTGGAGCAGCCTGTATCTCAGCACAGGAATAAGGTAGGGAAGAATTCTAAGGATCGTTTTGACTGCCTCCAGAAGTTAGATCAGATGGCAAATTGGATTTGGTGCTAGGTCTTTCCCTTTAGGTTTTACCCCAACAATGTTTTCATTAGTTTCGCTCACTCTCGAAATCAAGCATTTTACAGCAGGTTGGAGCAGCCTGTATCTCAGCACAGGAATAAGGTAGGGAAGAATTCTAAGGCTCATTTTGACTGCCTCCAGAAGTTAGATCAGATGGCAAATTGGATTTGGTGCTAGGTCTTTCCCTTTAGGTTTTACCCCAACAATGTTTTCATTAGTTTCGCTCACTCTCGAAATCAAGCATTTTACAGCAGGTTGGAGCAGCCTGTATCTCAGCACAGGAATAAGGTAGGGAAGAATTCTAAGGCTCATTTTGACTGCCTCCAGAAGTTAGATCAGATGGCAAATTGGATTTGGTGCTAGGTCTTTCCCTTTAGGTTTTACCCCAACAATGTTTTCATTAGTTTTCGCTCACTCTCGAAATCAAGCATTTTACAGCAGGTTGGAGCAGCCTGTATCTCAGCACAGGAATAAGGTAGGGAAGAATTCTAAGGCTCATTTTGACTGCCTCCAGAAGTTAGATCAGATGGCAAATTGGATTTGGTGCTAGGTCTTTCCCTTTAGGTTTTACCCCAACAATGTTTTCATTAGTTTCGCTCACTCTCGAAATCAAGCATTTTACAGCAGGTTGGAGCAGCCTGTATCTCAGCACAGGAATAAGGTAGGGAAGAATTCTAAGGCTCATTTTGACTGCCTCCAGAAGTTAGATCAGATGGCAAATTGGATTTGGTGCTAGGTCCTTTCCCTTTAGTTTTACCCCAACAATGTTTTCATTAGTTTCGCTCACTCTCGAAATCAAGCATTTTACAGCAGGTTGGAGCAGCCTGTATCTCAGCACAGGAATAAGGTAGGGAAGAATTCTAAGGCTCATTTTGACTGCCTCCAGAAGTTAGATCAGATGGCAAATTGGATTTGGTGCTAGGTCTTTCCCTTTAGGTTTTACCCCAACAATGTTTTCATTAGTTTCGCTCACTCTCGAAATCAAGCATTTTACAGCAGGTTGGAGCAGCCTGTATCTCAGCACAGGAATAAGGTAGGGAAGAATTCTAAGGATCATTTTGACTGCCTCCAGAAGTTAGATCAGATGGCAAATTGGATTTGGTGCTAGGTCTTTCCCTTTAGGTTTTACCCCAACAATGTTTTTCATTAGTTTCGCTCACTCTCTCGAAATCAAGCATTTTACAGCAGGTTGGAGCAGCCTGTATCTCAGCACAGGAATAAGGTAGGGAAGAATTCTAAGGCTCATTTTGACTGCCTCCAGAAGTTAGATCAGATGGCAAATTGGATTTGGTGCTAGGTCTTTCCCTTTAGGTTTTACCCCAACAATGTTTTCATTAGTTTCGCTCACTCTCGAAATCAAGCATTTTTACAGCAGGTTGGAGCAGCCTGTATCTCAGCACAGGAATAAGGTAGGGAAGAATTCTAAGGCTCATTTTGACTGCCTCCAGAAGTTAGATCAGATGGCAAATTGGATTTGGTGCTAGGTCTTTCCCTTTAGGTTTTACCCCAACAATGTTTTCATTAGTTTCGCTCACTCTCGAAATCAAGCATTTTACAGCAGGTTGGAGCAGCCTGTATCTCAGCACAGGAATAAGGTAGGGAAGAATTCAAATGCTCATTTTGACTGCCTCCAGAAGTTAGATCAGATGGCAAATTGGATTTGGTGCTAGGTCCTTTCCCTTTAGGTTTTACCCCCAACAATGTTTTCATTAGTTTCGCTCACTCTCGAAATCAAGCATTTTACAGCAGGTTGGAGCAGCCTGTATCTCAGCACAGGAATAAGGTAGGGAAGAATTCTAAGGCTCATTTTTGACTGCCTCAGAAGTTAGATCAGATGGCAAATTGGATTTGATGCTAGGTCTTTCCCTTTAGGTTTTACCCCAACAATGTTTTCATTAGTTTCGCTCACTCTCGAAATCAAGCATTTTACAGCAGGTTGGAGCAGCCTGTATCTCAGCACAGGAATAAGGTAGGGAAGAATTCTAAGGCTCATTTTGACTGCCTCCAGAAGTTAGATCAGATGGCAAATTGGATTTGGTGCTAGGTCTTTCCCTTTAGGTTTTACCCCCAACAATGTTTTCATTAGTTTCGCTCACTCTCGAAATCAAGCATTTTACAGCAGGTTGGAGCAGCCTGTATCTCAGCACAGGAATAAGGTAGGGAAGAATTCAAAGGCTCATTTTGACTGCCTCCAGAAGTTAGATCAGATGGCAAATTGGATTTGGTGCTAGGTCTTTCCCTTTAGGTTTTACCCCAACAATGTTTTCATTAGTTTCGCTCACTCTCGAAATCAAGCATTTTACAGCAGGTTGGAGCAGCCTGTATCTCAGCACAGGGAATAAGGTAGGGAAGAATTCTAAGGCTCATTTTGACTGCCTCCAGAAGTTAGATCAGATGGCAAATTGGATTTGGTGCTAGGTCTTTCCCTTTAGGTTTTACCCCCAACAATGTTTTCATTAGTTTCGCTCACTCTCGAAATCAAGCATTTTACAGCAGGTTGGAGCAGCCTGTATCTCAGCACAGGAATAAGGTAGGGAAGAATTCTAAGGATCATTTTGACTGCCTCCAGAAGTTAGATCAGATGGCAAATTGGATTTGGTGCTAGGTCTTTCCCTTTAGGTTTTACCCCAACAATGTTTTCATTAGTTTCGCTCACCTCTCGAAATCAAGCATTTTACAGCAGGTTGGAGCAGCCTGTATCTCAGCACAGGAATAAGGTAGGGAAGAATTCTAAGGCTCATTTTGACTGCCTCCAGAAGTTAGATCAGATGGCAAATTGGATTTGGTGCTAGGTCTTTCCCTTTAGGTTTTACCCCAACAATGTTTTCATTAGTTTCGCTCACTCTCGAAATCAAGCATTTTACAGCAGGTTGGAGCAGCCTGTATCTCAGCACAGGAATAAGGTAGGGAAGAATTCAAATGGTCATTTTGACTGCCTCCAGAAGTTAGATCAGATGGCAAATTGGATTTGGTGCTAGGTCTTTCCTTTAGGTTTTACCCCAACAATGTTTTCATTAGTTTCGCTCACTCTCGAAATCAAGCATTTTACAGCAGGTTGGAGCAGCCTGTATCTCAGCACAGGAATAAGGTAGGGAAGAATTCTAAGGCTCATTTTGACTGCCTCCAGAAGTTAGATCAGATGGCAAATTGGATTTGGTGCTAGGTCTTTCCCTTTAGGTTTTACCCCCAACAATGTTTTCATTAGTTTCGCTCACTCTCGAAATCAAGCATTTTACAGCAGGTTGGAGCAGCCTGTATCTCAGCACAGGAATAAGGTAGGGGAAGAATTCTAAGGCTCATTTTGAACTGCCTCCAGAAGTTAGATCAGATGGCAAATTGGATTTGGTGCTAGGTCTTTCCCTTTAGGTTTTACCCCCAACAATGTTTTCATTAGTTTCGCTCACTCTCGAAATCAAGCATTTTACAGCAGGTTGGAGCAGCCTGTATCTCAGCACAGGAATAAGGTAGGGAAGAATTCAAATGCTCATTTTGACTGCCTCCAGAAGTTAGATCAGATGGCAAATTGGATTTGGTGCTAGGTCTTTCCCTTTAGGTTTTACCCCAACAATGTTTTCATTAGTTTCGCTCACTCTCGAAATCAAGCATTTTACAGCAGGTTGGAGCAGCCTGTATCTCAGCACAGGAATAAGGTAGGGAAGAATTCTAAGGATCATTTTGACTGCCTCCAGAAGTTAGATCAGATGGCAAATTGGATTTGGTGCTAGGTCTTTCCCTTTAGGTTTTACCCCAACAATGTTTTCATTAGTTTCGCTCACTCTCGAAATCAAGCATTTTACAGCAGGTTGGAGCAGCCTGTATCTCAGCACAGGAATAAGGTAGGGAAGAATTCAAATGGTCATTTTGACTGCCTCCAGAAGTTAGATCAGATGGCAAATTGGATTTGGTGCTAGGTCTTTCCCTTTAGGTTTTACCCCAACAATGTTTTCATTAGTTTCGCTCACTCTCGAAATCAAGCATTTTACAGCAGGTTGGAGCAGCCTGTATCTCAGCACAGGAATAAGGTAGGGAAGAATTCTAAGGCTCATTTTGACTGCCTCCAGAAGTTAGATCAGATGGCAAATTGGATTTGGTGCTAGGTCTTTCCCTTTAGGTTTTACCCCAACAATGTTTTCATTAGTTTCGCTCACTCTCGAAATCAAGCATTTTACAGCAGGTTGGAGCAGCCTGTATCTCAGCACAGGAATAAGGTAGGGAAGAATTCTAAGGCTCATTTTGACTGCCTCCAGAAGTTAGATCAGATGGCAAATTGGATTTGGTGCTAGGTCTTTCCCTTTAGGTTTTACCCCAACAATGTTTTCATTAGTTTCGCTCACTCTCGAAATCAAGCATTTTACAGCAGGTTGGAGCAGCCTGTATCTCAGCACAGGAATAAGGTAGGGAAGAATTCTAAGGCTCATTTTGACTGCCTCCAGAAGTTAGATCAGATGGCAAATTGGATTTGGTGCTAGGTCTTTCCCTTTAGGTTTTACCCCAACAATGTTTTCATTAGTTTCGCTCACTCTCGAAATCAAGCATTTTACAGCAGGTTGGAGCAGCCTGTATCTCAGCACAGGAATAAGGTAGGGAAGAATTCTAAGGCTCATTTTGACTGCCTCCAGAAGTTAGATCAGGATGGCAAATTGGATTTGGTGCTAGGTCTTTCCCTTTAGGTTTTACCCCAACAATGTTTTCATTAGTTTCGCTCACTCTCGAAATCAAGCATTTTACAGCAGGTTGGAGCAGCCTGTATCTCAGCACAGGAATAAGGTAGGGAAGAATTCTAAGGCTCATTTTGACTGCCTCCAGAAGTTAGATCAGATGGCAAATTGGATTTGGTGCTAGGTCTTTCCCTTTAGGTTTTACCCCAACAATGTTTTCATTAGTTTCGCTCACTCTCGAAATCAAGCATTTTACAGCAGGTTGGAGCAGCCTGTATCTCAGCACAGGAATAAGGTAGGGAAGAATTCAAATGCTCATTTTGACTGCCTCCAGAAGTTAGATCAGATGGCAAATTGGATTTGGTGCTAGGTCTTTCCCTTTAGGTTTTACCCCAACAATGTTTTCATTAGTTTCGCTCACTCTCGAAATCAAGCATTTTACAGCAGGTTGGAGCAGCCTGTATCTCAGCACAGGAATAAGGTAGGGAAGAATTCTAAGGATCATTTTGACTGCCTCCAGAAGTTAGATCAGATGGCAAATTGGATTTGGTGCTAGGTCTTTCCCTTTAGGTTTTACCCCAACAATGTTTTCATTAGTTTCGCTCACTCTCGAAATCAAGCATTTTACAGCAGGTTGGAGCAGCCTGTATCTCAGCACAGGAATAAGGTAGGGAAGAATTCTAAGGATCATTTTGACTGCCTCCAGAAGTTAGATCAGATGGCAAATTGGATTTGGTGCTAGGTCTTTCCCTTTAGGTTTTACCCCAACAATGTTTTCATTAGTTTCGCTCACTCTCGAAATCAAGCATTTTACAGCAGGTTGGAGCAGCCTGTATCTCAGCACAGGAATAAGGTAGGGAAGAATTCTAAGGCTCATTTTGACTGCCTCCAGAAGTTAGATCAGATGGCAAATTGGATTTGGTGCTAGGTCTTTCCCTTTAGGTTTTACCCCAACAATGTTTTCATTAGTTTCGCTCACTCTCGAAATCAAGCATTTTACAGCAGGTTGGAGCAGCCTGTATCTCAGCACAGGAATAAGGTAGGGAAGAATTCTAAGGATCGTTTTGACTGCCTCCAGAAGTTAGATCAGATGGCAAATTGGATTTGGTGCTAGGTCTTTCCCTTTAGGTTTTACCCCAACAATGTTTTCATTAGTTTCGCTCACTCTCGAAATCAAGCATTTTACAGCAGGTTGGAGCAGCCTGTATCTCAGCACAGGAATAAGGTAGGGAAGAATTCTAAGGATCATTTTGACTGCCTCCAGAAGTTAGATCAGATGGCAAATTGGATTTGGTGCTAGGTCTTTCCCTTTAGGTTTTACCCCAACAATGTTTTCATTAGTTTCGCTCACTCTCGAAATCAAGCATTTTACAGCAGGTTGGAGCAGCCTGTATCTCAGCACAGGAATAAGGTAGGGAAGAATTCTAAGGCTCATTTTGACTGCCTCCAGAAGTTAGATCAGATGGCAAATTGGATTTGGTGCTAGGTCTTTCCCTTTAGGTTTTACCCCAACAATGTTTTCATTAGTTTCGCTCACTCTCGAAATCAAGCATTTTACAGCAGGTTGGAGCAGCCTGTATCTCAGCACAGGAATAAGGTAGGGAAGAATTCTAAGGCTCATTTTGACTGCCTCCAGAAGTTAGATCAGATGGCAAATTGGATTTGGTGCTAGGTCTTTCCCTTTAGGTTTTACCCCAACAATGTTTTCATTAGTTTCGCTCACTCTCGAAATCAAGCATTTTACAGCAGGTTGGAGCAGCCTGTATCTCAGCACAGGAATAAGGTAGGGAAGAATTCTAAGGCTCATTTTGACTGCCTCCAGAAGTTAGATCAGATGGCAAATTGGATTTGGTGCTAGGTCTTTCCCTTTAGGTTTTACCCCAACAATGTTTTCATTAGTTTCGCTCACTCTCGAAATCAAGCATTTTACAGCAGGTTGGAGCAGCCTGTATCTCAGCACAGGAATAAGGTAGGGAAGAATTCTAAGGCTCATTTTGACTGCCTCCAGAAGTTAGATCAGATGGCAAATTGGATTTGGTGCTAGGTCTTTCCCTTTAGGTTTTACCCCAACAATGTTTTCATTAGTTTCGCTCACTCTCGAAATCAAGCATTTTACAGCAGGTTGGAGCAGCCTGTATCTCAGCACAGGAATAAGGTAGGGAAGAATTCAAAGGCTCATTTTGACTGCCTCCAGAAGTTAGATCAGATGGCAAATTGGATTTGGTGCTAGGTCTTTCCCTTTAGGTTTTACCCCAACAATGTTTTCATTAGTTTCGCTCACTCTCGAAATCAAGCATTTTACAGCAGGTTGGAGCAGCCTGTATCTCAGCACAGGAATAAGGTAGGGAAGAATTCAAAGGCTCATTTTGACTGCCTCCAGAAGTTAGATCAGATGGCAAATTGGATTTGGTGCTAGGTCTTTCCCTTTAGGTTTTACCCCAACAATGTTTTCATTAGTTTCGCTCACTCTCGAAATCAAGCATTTTACAGCAGGTTGGAGCAGCCTGTATCTCAGCACAGGAATAAGGTAGGGAAGAATTCTAAGGATCGTTTTGACTACCTCCAGAAGTTAGATCAGATGGCAAATTGGATTTGGTGCTAGGTCTTTCCCTTTAGGTTTTACCCCAACAATGTTTTCATTAGTTTCGCTCACTCTCGAAATCAAGCATTTTACAGCAGGTTGGAGCAGCCTGTATCTCAGCACAGGAATAAGGTAGGGAAGAATTCTAAGGATCATTTTGACTGCCTCCAGAAGTTAGATCAGATGGCAAATTGGATTTGGTGCTAGGTCTTTCCCTTTAGGTTTTACCCCAACAATGTTTTCATTAGTTTCGCTCACTCTCGAAATCAAGCATTTTACAGCAGGTTGGAGCAGCCTGTATCTCAGCACAGGAATAAGGTAGGGAAGAATTCTAAGGCTCATTTTGACTGCCTCCAGAAGTTAGATCAGATGGCAAATTGGATTTGGTGCTAGGTCTTTCCCTTTAGGTTTTACCCCAACAATGTTTTCATTAGTTTCGCTCACTCTCGAAATCAAGCATTTTACAGCAGGTTGGAGCAGCCTGTATCTCAGCACAGGAATAAGGTAGGGAAGAATTCTAAGGCTCATTTTGACTGCCTCCAGAAGTTAGATCAGATGGCAAATTGGATTTGGTGCTAGGTCTTTCCCTTTAGGTTTTACCCCAACAATGTTTTCATTAGTTTCGCTCACTCTCGAAATCAAGCATTTTACAGCAGGTTGGAGCAGCCTGTATCTCAGCACAGGAATAAGGTAGGGAAGAATTCTAAGGCTCATTTTGACTGCCTCCAGAAGTTAGATCAGATGGCAAATTGGATTTGGTGCTAGGTCTTTCCCTTTAGGTTTTACCCCAACAATGTTTTCATTAGTTTCGCTCACTCTCGAAATCAAGCATTTTACAGCAGGTTGGAGCAGCCTGTATCTCAGCACAGGAATAAGGTAGGGAAGAATTCTAAGGCTCATTTTGACTGCCTCCAGAAGTTAGATCAGATGGCAAATTGGATTTGGTGCTAGGTCTTTCCCTTTAGGTTTTACCCCAACAATGTTTTCATTAGTTTCGCTCACTCTCGAAATCAAGCATTTTACAGCAGGTTGGAGCAGCCTGTATCTCAGCACAGGAATAAGGTAGGGAAGAATTCAAATGCTCATTTTGACTGCCTCCAGAAGTTAGATCAGATGGCAAATTGGATTTGGTGCTAGGTCTTTCCCTTTAGGTTTTACCCCAACAATGTTTTCATTAGTTTCGCTCACTCTCGAAATCAAGCATTTTACAGCAGGTTGGAGCAGCCTGTATCTCAGCACAGGAATAAGGTAGGGAAGAATTCTAAGGATCATTTTGACTGCCTCCAGAAGTTAGATCAGATGGCAAATTGGATTTGGTGCTAGGTCTTTCCCTTTAGGTTTTACCCCAACAATGTTTTCATTAGTTTCGCTCACTCTCGAAATCAAGCATTTTACAGCAGGTTGGAGCAGCCTGTATCTCAGCACAGGAATAAGGTAGGGAAGAATTCTAAGGATCATTTTGACTGCCTCCAGAAGTTAGATCAGATGGCAAATTGGATTTGGTGCTAGGTCTTTCCCTTTAGGTTTTACCCCAACAATGTTTTCATTAGTTTCGCTCACTCTCGAAATCAAGCATTTTACAGCAGGTTGGAGCAGCCTGTATCTCAGCACAGGAATAAGGTAGGGAAGAATTCTAAGGCTCATTTTGACTGCCTCCAGAAGTTAGATCAGATGGCAAATTGGATTTGGTGCTAGGTCTTTCCCTTTAGGTTTTACCCCAACAATGTTTTCATTAGTTTCGCTCACTCTCGAAATCAAGCATTTTACAGCAGGTTGGAGCAGCCTGTATCTCAGCACAGGAATAAGGTAGGGAAGAATTCTAAGGATCGTTTTGACTGCCTCCAGAAGTTAGATCAGATGGCAAATTGGATTTGGTGCTAGGTCTTTCCCTTTAGGTTTTACCCCAACAATGTTTTCATTAGTTTCGCTCACTCTCGAAATCAAGCATTTTACAGCAGGTTGGAGCAGCCTGTATCTCAGCACAGGAATAAGGTAGGGAAGAATTCTAAGGATCATTTTGACTGCCTCCAGAAGTTAGATCAGATGGCAAATTGGATTTGGTGCTAGGTCTTTCCCTTTAGGTTTTACCCCAACAATGTTTTCATTAGTTTCGCTCACTCTCGAAATCAAGCATTTTACAGCAGGTTGGAGCAGCCTGTATCTCAGCACAGGAATAAGGTAGGGAAGAATTCTAAGGCTCATTTTGACTGCCTCCAGAAGTTAGATCAGATGGCAAATTGGATTTGGTGCTAGGTCTTTCCCTTTAGGTTTTACCCCAACAATGTTTTCATTAGTTTCGCTCACTCTCGAAATCAAGCATTTTACAGCAGGTTGGAGCAGCCTGTATCTCAGCACAGGAATAAGGTAGGGAAGAATTCTAAGGCTCATTTTGACTGCCTCCAGAAGTTAGATCAGATGGCAAATTGGATTTGGTGCTAGGTCTTTCCCTTTAGGTTTTACCCCAACAATGTTTTCATTAGTTTCGCTCACTCTCGAAATCAAGCATTTTACAGCAGGTTGGAGCAGCCTGTATCTCAGCACAGGAATAAGGTAGGGAAGAATTCTAAGGCTCATTTTGACTGCCTCCAGAAGTTAGATCAGATGGCAAATTGGATTTGGTGCTAGGTCTTTCCCTTTAGGTTTTACCCCAACAATGTTTTCATTAGTTTCGCTCACTCTCGAAATCAAGCATTTTACAGCAGGTTGGAGCAGCCTGTATCTCAGCACAGGAATAAGGTAGGGAAGAATTCTAAGGCTCATTTTGACTGCCTCCAGAAGTTAGATCAGATGGCAAATTGGATTTGGTGCTAGGTCTTTCCCTTTAGGTTTTACCCCAACAATGTTTTCATTAGTTTCGCTCACTCTCGAAATCAAGCATTTTACAGCAGGTTGGAGCAGCCTGTATCTCAGCACAGGAATAAGGTAGGGAAGAATTCAAAGGCTCATTTTGACTGCCTCCAGAAGTTAGATCAGATGGCAAATTGGATTTGGTGCTAGGTCTTTCCCTTTAGGTTTTACCCCAACAATGTTTTCATTAGTTTCGCTCACTCTCGAAATCAAGCATTTTACAGCAGGTTGGAGCAGCCTGTATCTCAGCACAGGAATAAGGTAGGGAAGAATTCAAAGGCTCATTTTGACTGCCTCCAGAAGTTAGATCAGATGGCAAATTGGATTTGGTGCTAGGTCTTTCCCTTTAGGTTTTACCCCAACAATGTTTTCATTAGTTTCGCTCACTCTCGAAATCAAGCATTTTACAGCAGGTTGGAGCAGCCTGTATCTCAGCACAGGAATAAGGTAGGGAAGAATTCTAAGGATCGTTTTGACTACCTCCAGAAGTTAGATCAGATGGCAAATTGGATTTGGTGCTAGGTCTTTCCCTTTAGGTTTTACCCCAACAATGTTTTCATTAGTTTCGCTCACTCTCGAAATCAAGCATTTTACAGCAGGTTGGAGCAGCCTGTATCTCAGCACAGGAATAAGGTAGGGAAGAATTCTAAGGATCATTTTGACTGCCTCCAGAAGTTAGATCAGATACCAAATTGGATTTGGTGCTAGGTCTTTCCCTTTAGGTTTTACCCCAACAATGTTTTCATTAGTTTCGCTCACTCTCGAAATCAAGCATTTTACAGCAGGTTGGAGCAGCCTGTATCTCAGCACAGGAATAAGGTAGGGAAGAATTCTAAGGATCATTTTGACTGCCTCCAGAAGTTAGATCAGATGGCAAATTGGATTTGGTGCTAGGTCTTTCCCTTTAGGTTTTACCCCAACAATGTTTTCATTAGTTTCGCTCACTCTCGAAATCAAGCATTTTACAGCAGGTTGGAGCAGCCTGTATCTCAGCACAGGAATAAGGTAGGGAAGAATTCTAAGGCTCATTTTGACTGCCTCCAGAAGTTAGATCAGATGGCAAATTGGATTTGGTGCTAGGTCTTTCCCTTTAGGTTTTACCCCAACAATGTTTTCATTAGTTTCGCTCACTCTCGAAATCAAGCATTTTACAGCAGGTTGGAGCAGCCTGTATCTCAGCACAGGAATAAGGTAGGGAAGAATTCAAATGGTCATTTTGACTGCCTCCAGAAGTTAGATCAGATGGCAAATTGGATTTGGTGCTAGGTCTTTCCCTTTAGGTTTTACCCCAACAATGTTTTCATTAGTTTCGCTCACTCTCGAAATCAAGCATTTTACAGCAGGTTGGAGCAGCCTGTATCTCAGCACAGGAATAAGGTAGGGAAGAATTCTAAGGCTCATTTTGACTGCCTCCAGAAGTTAGATCAGATGGCAAATTGGATTTGGTGCTAGGTCTTTCCCTTTAGGTTTTACCCCAACAATGTTTTCATTAGTTTCGCTCACTCTCGAAATCAAGCATTTTACAGCAGGTTGGAGCAGCCTGTATCTCAGCACAGGAATAAGGTAGGGAAGAATTCTAAGGCTCATTTTGACTGCCTCCAGAAGTTAGATCAGATGGCAAATTGGATTTGGTGCTAGGTCTTTCCCTTTAGGTTTTACCCCAACAATGTTTTCATTAGTTTCGCTCACTCTCGAAATCAAGCATTTTACAGCAGGTTGGAGCAGCCTGTATCTCAGCACAGGAATAAGGTAGGGAAGAATTCAAATGCTCATTTTGACTGCCTCCAGAAGTTAGATCAGATGGCAAATTGGATTTGGTGCTAGGTCTTTCCCTTTAGGTTTTACCCCAACAATGTTTTCATTAGTTTCGCTCACTCTCGAAATCAAGCATTTTACAGCAGGTTGGAGCAGCCTGTATCTCAGCACAGGAATAAGGTAGGGAAGAATTCTAAGGCTCATTTTGACTGCCTCCAGAAGTTAGATCAGATGGCAAATTGGATTTGGTGCTAGGTCTTTCCCTTTAGGTTTTACCCCAACAATGTTTTCATTAGTTTCGCTCACTCTCGAAATCAAGCATTTTACAGCAGGTTGGAGCAGCCTGTATCTCAGCACAGGAATAAGGTAGGGAAGAATTCAAATGCTCATTTTGACTGCCTCCAGAAGTTAGATCAGATGGCAAATTGGATTTGGTGCTAGGTCTTTCCCTTTAGGTTTTACCCCAACAATGTTTTCATTAGTTTCGCTCACTCTCGAAATCAAGCATTTTACAGCAGGTTGGAGCAGCCTGTATCTCAGCACAGGAATAAGGTAGGGAAGAATTCTAAGGATCATTTTGACTGCCTCCAGAAGTTAGATCAGATGGCAAATTGGATTTGGTGCTAGGTCTTTCCCTTTAGGTTTTACCCCAACAATGTTTTCATTAGTTTCGCTCACTCTCGAAATCAAGCATTTTACAGCAGGTTGGAGCAGCCTGTATCTCAGCACAGGAATAAGGTAGGGAAGAATTCTAAGGATCATTTTGACTGCCTCCAGAAGTTAGATCAGATGGCAAATTGGATTTGGTGCTAGGTCTTTCCCTTTAGGTTTTACCCCAACAATGTTTTCATTAGTTTCGCTCACTCTCGAAATCAAGCATTTTACAGCAGGTTGGAGCAGCCTGTATCTCAGCACAGGAATAAGGTAGGGAAGAATTCTAAGGCTCATTTTGACTGCCTCCAGAAGTTAGATCAGATGGCAAATTGGATTTGGTGCTAGGTCTTTCCCTTTAGGTTTTACCCCAACAATGTTTTCATTAGTTTCGCTCACTCTCGAAATCAAGCATTTTACAGCAGGTTGGAGCAGCCTGTATCTCAGCACAGGAATAAGGTAGGGAAGAATTCTAAGGCTCATTTTGACTGCCTCCAGAAGTTAGATCAGATGGCAAATTGGATTTGGTGCTAGGTCTTTCCCTTTAGGTTTTACCCCAACAATGTTTTCATTAGTTTCGCTCACTCTCGAAATCAAGCATTTTACAGCAGGTTGGAGCAGCCTGTATCTCAGCACAGGAATAAGGTAGGGAAGAATTCTAAGGCTCATTTTGACTGCCTCCAGAAGTTAGATCAGATGGCAAATTGGATTTGGTGCTAGGTCTTTCCCTTTAGGTTTTACCCCAACAATGTTTTCATTAGTTTCGCTCACTCTCGAAATCAAGCATTTTACAGCAGGTTGGAGCAGCCTGTATCTCAGCACAGGAATAAGGTAGGGAAGAATTCAAATGCTCATTTTGACTGCCTCCAGAAGTTAGATCAGATGGCAAATTGGATTTGGTGCTAGGTCTTTCCCTTTAGGTTTTACCCCAACAATGTTTTCATTAGTTTCGCTCACTCTCGAAATCAAGCATTTTACAGCAGGTTGGAGCAGCCTGTATCTCAGCACAGGAATAAGGTAGGGAAGAATTCTAAGGATCATTTTGACTGCCTCCAGAAGTTAGATCAGATGGCAAATTGGATTTGGTGCTAGGTCTTTCCCTTTAGGTTTTACCCCAACAATGTTTTCATTAGTTTCGCTCACTCTCGAAATCAAGCATTTTACAGCAGGTTGGAGCAGCCTGTATCTCAGCACAGGAATAAGGTAGGGAAGAATTCTAAGGATCATTTTGACTGCCTCCAGAAGTTAGATCAGATGGCAAATTGGATTTGGTGCTAGGTCTTTCCCTTTAGGTTTTACCCCAACAATGTTTTCATTAGTTTCGCTCACTCTCGAAATCAAGCATTTTACAGCAGGTTGGAGCAGCCTGTATCTCAGCACAGGAATAAGGTAGGGAAGAATTCAAATGCTCATTTTGACTGCCTCCAGAAGTTAGATCAGATGGCAAATTGGATTTGGTGCTAGGTCTTTCCCTTTAGGTTTTACCCCAACAATGTTTTCATTAGTTTCGCTCACTCTCGAAATCAAGCATTTTACAGCAGGTTGGAGCAGCCTGTATCTCAGCACAGGAATAAGGTAGGGAAGAATTCTAAGGATCATTTTGACTGCCTCCAGAAGTTAGATCAGATGGCAAATTGGATTTGGTGCTAGGTCTTTCCCTTTAGGTTTTACCCCAACAATGTTTTCATTAGTTTCGCTCACTCTCGAAATCAAGCATTTTACAGCAGGTTGGAGCAGCCTGTATCTCAGCACAGGAATAAGGTAGGGAAGAATTCTAAGGATCATTTTGACTGCCTCCAGAAGTTAGATCAGATGGCAAATTGGATTTGGTGCTAGGTCTTTCCCTTTAGGTTTTACCCCAACAATGTTTTCATTAGTTTCGCTCACTCTCGAAATCAAGCATTTTACAGCAGGTTGGAGCAGCCTGTATCTCAGCACAGGAATAAGGTAGGGAAGAATTCTAAGGCTCATTTTGACTGCCTCCAGAAGTTAGATCAGATGGCAAATTGGATTTGGTGCTAGGTCTTTCCCTTTAGGTTTTACCCCAACAATGTTTTCATTAGTTTCGCTCACTCTCGAAATCAAGCATTTTACAGCAGGTTGGAGCAGCCTGTATCTCAGCACAGGAATAAGGTAGGGAAGAATTCTAAGGATCGTTTTGACTGCCTCCAGAAGTTAGATCAGATGGCAAATTGGATTTGGTGCTAGGTCTTTCCCTTTAGGTTTTACCCCAACAATGTTTTCATTAGTTTCGCTCACTCTCGAAATCAAGCATTTTACAGCAGGTTGGAGCAGCCTGTATCTCAGCACAGGAATAAGGTAGGGAAGAATTCTAAGGATCATTTTGACTGCCTCCAGAAGTTAGATCAGATGGCAAATTGGATTTGGTGCTAGGTCTTTCCCTTTAGGTTTTACCCCAACAATGTTTTCATTAGTTTCGCTCACTCTCGAAATCAAGCATTTTACAGCAGGTTGGAGCAGCCTGTATCTCAGCACAGGAATAAGGTAGGGAAGAATTCTAAGGCTCATTTTGACTGCCTCCAGAAGTTAGATCAGATGGCAAATTGGATTTGGTGCTAGGTCTTTCCCTTTAGGTTTTACCCCAACAATGTTTTCATTAGTTTCGCTCACTCTCGAAATCAAGCATTTTACAGCAGGTTGGAGCAGCCTGTATCTCAGCACAGGAATAAGGTAGGGAAGAATTCTAAGGCTCATTTTGACTGCCTCCAGAAGTTAGATCAGATGGCAAATTGGATTTGGTGCTAGGTCTTTCCCTTTAGGTTTTACCCCAACAATGTTTTCATTAGTTTCGCTCACTCTCGAAATCAAGCATTTTACAGCAGGTTGGAGCAGCCTGTATCTCAGCACAGGAATAAGGTAGGGAAGAATTCTAAGGCTCATTTTGACTGCCTCCAGAAGTTAGATCAGATGGCAAATTGGATTTGGTGCTAGGTCTTTCCCTTTAGGTTTTACCCCAACAATGTTTTCATTAGTTTCGCTCACTCTCGAAATCAAGCATTTTACAGCAGGTTGGAGCAGCCTGTATCTCAGCACAGGAATAAGGTAGGGAAGAATTCTAAGGCTCATTTTGACTGCCTCCAGAAGTTAGATCAGATGGCAAATTGGATTTGGTGCTAGGTCTTTCCCTTTAGGTTTTACCCCAACAATGTTTTCATTAGTTTTGCTCACTCTCGAAATCAAGCATTTTACAGCAGGTTGGAGCAGCCTGTATCTCAGCACAGGAATAAGGTAGGGAAGAATTCAAAGGCTCATTTTGACTGCCTCCAGAAGTTAGATCAGATGGCAAATTGGATTTGGTGCTAGGTCTTTCCCTTTAGGTTTTACCCCAACAATGTTTTCATTAGTTTCGCTCACTCTCGAAATCAAGCATTTTACAGCAGGTTGGAGCAGCCTGTATCTCAGCACAGGAATAAGGTAGGGAAGAATTCTAAGGATCGTTTTGACTGCCTCCAGAAGTTAGATCAGATGGCAAATTGGATTTGGTGCTAGGTCTTTCCCTTTAGGTTTTACCCCAACAATGTTTTCATTAGTTTCGCTCACTCTCGAAATCAAGCATTTTACAGCAGGTTGGAGCAGCCTGTATCTCAGCACAGGAATAAGGTAGGGAAGAATTCTAAGGATCATTTTGACTGCCTCCAGAAGTTAGATCAGATACCAAATTGGATTTGGTGCTAGGTCTTTCCCTTTAGGTTTTACCCCAACAATGTTTTCATTAGTTTCGCTCACTCTCGAAATCAAGCATTTTACAGCAGGTTGGAGCAGCCTGTATCTCAGCACAGGAATAAGGTAGGGAAGAATTCTAAGGATCATTTTGACTGCCTCCAGAAGTTAGATCAGATGGCAAATTGGATTTGGTGCTAGGTCTTTCCCTTTAGGTTTTACCCCAACAATGTTTTCATTAGTTTCGCTCACTCTCGAAATCAAGCATTTTACAGCAGGTTGGAGCAGCCTGTATCTCAGCACAGGAATAAGGTAGGGAAGAATTCTAAGGATCATTTTGACTGCCTCCAGAAGTTAGATCAGATGGCAAATTGGATTTGGTGCTAGGTCTTTCCCTTTAGGTTTTACCCCAACAATGTTTTCATTAGTTTCGCTCACTCTCGAAATCAAGCATTTTACAGCAGGTTGGAGCAGCCTGTATCTCAGCACAGGAATAAGGTAGGGAAGAATTCTAAGGCTCATTTTGACTGCCTCCAGAAGTTAGATCAGATGGCAAATTGGATTTGGTGCTAGGTCTTTCCCTTTAGGTTTTACCCCAACAATGTTTTCATTAGTTTCGCTCACTCTCGAAATCAAGCATTTTACAGCAGGTTGGAGCAGCCTGTATCTCAGCACAGGAATAAGGTAGGGAAGAATTCAAATGGTCATTTTGACTGCCTCCAGAAGTTAGATCAGATGGCAAATTGGATTTGGTGCTAGGTCTTTCCCTTTAGGTTTTACCCCAACAATGTTTTCATTAGTTTCGCTCACTCTCGAAATCAAGCATTTTACAGCAGGTTGGAGCAGCCTGTATCTCAGCACAGGAATAAGGTAGGGAAGAATTCTAAGGCTCATTTTGACTGCCTCCAGAAGTTAGATCAGATGGCAAATTGGATTTGGTGCTAGGTCTTTCCCTTTAGGTTTTACCCCAACAATGTTTTCATTAGTTTCGCTCACTCTCGAAATCAAGCATTTTACAGCAGGTTGGAGCAGCCTGTATCTCAGCACAGGAATAAGGTAGGGAAGAATTCTAAGGCTCATTTTGACTGCCTCCAGAAGTTAGATCAGATGGCAAATTGGATTTGGTGCTAGGTCTTTCCCTTTAGGTTTTACCCCAACAATGTTTTCATTAGTTTCGCTCACTCTCGAAATCAAGCATTTTACAGCAGGTTGGAGCAGCCTGTATCTCAGCACAGGAATAAGGTAGGGAAGAATTCAAATGCTCATTTTGACTGCCTCCAGAAGTTAGATCAGATGGCAAATTGGATTTGGTGCTAGGTCTTTCCCTTTAGGTTTTACCCCAACAATGTTTTCATTAGTTTCGCTCGCTCTCGAAATCAAGCATTTTACAGCAGGTTGGAGCAGCCTGTATCTCAGCACAGGAATAAGGTAGGGAAGAATTCTAAGGCTCATTTTGACTGCCTCCAGAAGTTAGATCAGATGGCAAATTGGATTTGGTGCTAGGTCTTTCCCTTTAGGTTTTACCCCAACAATGTTTTCATTAGTTTCGCTCACTCTCGAAATCAAGCATTTTACAGCAGGTTGGAGCAGCCTGTATCTCAGCACAGGAATAAGGTAGGGAAGAATTCAAATGCTCATTTTGACTGCCTCCAGAAGTTAGATCAGATGGCAAATTGGATTTGGTGCTAGGTCTTTCCCTTTAGGTTTTACCCCAACAATGTTTTCATTAGTTTCGCTCACTCTCGAAATCAAGCATTTTACAGCAGGTTGGAGCAGCCTGTATCTCAGCACAGGAATAAGGTAGGGAAGAATTCTAAGGCTCATTTTGACTGCCTCCAGAAGTTAGATCAGATGGCAAATTGGATTTGGTGCTAGGTCTTTCCCTTTAGGTTTTACCCCAACAATGTTTTCATTAGTTTCGCTCACTCTCGAAATCAAGCATTTTACAGCAGGTTGGAGCAGCCTGTATCTCAGCACAGGAATAAGGTAGGGAAGAATTCTAAGGCTCATTTTGACTGCCTCCAGAAGTTAGATCAGATGGCAAATTGGATTTGGTGCTAGGTCTTTCCCTTTAGGTTTTACCCCAACAATGTTTTCATTAGTTTCGCTCACTCTCGAAATCAAGCATTTTACAGCAGGTTGGAGCAGCCTGTATCTCAGCACAGGAATAAGGTAGGGAAGAATTCTAAGGCTCATTTTGACTGCCTCCAGAAGTTAGATCAGATGGCAAATTGGATTTGGTGCTAGGTCTTTCCCTTTAGGTTTTACCCCAACAATGTTTTCATTAGTTTCGCTCACTCTCGAAATCAAGCATTTTACAGCAGGTTGGAGCAGCCTGTATCTCAGCACAGGAATAAGGTAGGGAAGAATTCTAAGGCTCATTTTGACTGCCTCCAGAAGTTAGATCAGATGGCAAATTGGATTTGGTGCTAGGTCTTTCCCTTTAGGTTTTACCCCAACAATGTTTTCATTAGTTTCGCTCACTCTCGAAATCAAGCATTTTACAGCAGGTTGGAGCAGCCTGTATCTCAGCACAGGAATAAGGTAGGGAAGAATTCTAAGGCTCATTTTGACTGCCTCCAGAAGTTAGATCAGATGGCAAATTGGATTTGGTGCTAGGTCTTTCCCTTTAGGTTTTACCCCAACAATGTTTTCATTAGTTTCGCTCACTCTCGAAATCAAGCATTTTACAGCAGGTTGGAGCAGCCTGTATCTCAGCACAGGAATAAGGTAGGGAAGAATTCTAAGGATCATTTTGACTGCCTCCAGAAGTTAGATCAGATGGCAAATTGGATTTGGTGCTAGGTCTTTCCCTTTAGGTTTTACCCCAACAATGTTTTCATTAGTTTCGCTCACTCTCGAAATCAAGCATTTTACAGCAGGTTGGAGCAGCCTGTATCTCAGCACAGGAATAAGGTAGGGAAGAATTCTAAGGCTCATTTTGACTGCCTCCAGAAGTTAGATCAGATGGCAAATTGGATTTGGTGCTAGGTCTTTCCCTTTAGGTTTTACCCCAACAATGTTTTCATTAGTTTCGCTCACTCTCGAAATCAAGCATTTTACAGCAGGTTGGAGCAGCCTGTATCTCAGCACAGGAATAAGGTAGGGAAGAATTCTAAGGCTCATTTTGACTGCCTCCAGAAGTTAGATCAGATGGCAAATTGGATTTGGTGCTAGGTCTTTCCCTTTAGGTTTTACCCCAACAATGTTTTCATTAGTTTCGCTCACTCTCGAAATCAAGCATTTTACAGCAGGTTGGAGCAGCCTGTATCTCAGCACAGGAATAAGGTAGGGAAGAATTCTAAGGCTCATTTTGACTGCCTCCAGAAGTTAGATCAGATGGCAAATTGGATTTGGTGCTAGGTCTTTCCCTTTAGGTTTTACCCCAACAATGTTTTCATTAGTTTCGCTCACTCTCGAAATCAAGCATTTTACAGCAGGTTGGAGCAGCCTGTATCTCAGCACAGGAATAAGGTAGGGAAGAATTCTAAGGCTCGTTTTGACTGCCTCCAGAAGTTAGATCAGATGGCAAATTGGATTTGGTGCTAGGTCTTTCCCTTTAGGTTTTACCCCAACAATGTTTTCATTAGTTTCGCTCACTCTCGAAACCAAGCATTTTACAGCAGGTTGGAGCAGCCTGTATCTCAGCACAGGAATAAGGTAGGGAAGAATTCTAAGGCTCATTTTGACTGCCTCCAGAAGTTAGATCAGATGGCAAATTGGATTTGGTGCTAGGTCTTTCCCTTTAGGTTTTACCCCAACAATGTTTTCATTAGTTTCGCTCACTCTCGAAATCAAGCATTTTACAGCAGGTTGGAGCAGCCTGTATCTCAGCACAGGAATAAGGTAGGGAAGAATTCTAAGGCTCATTTTGACTGCCTCCAGAAGTTAGATCAGATGGCAAATTGGATTTGGTGCTAGGTCTTTCCCTTTAGGTTTTACCCCAACAATGTTTTCATTAGTTTCGCTCACTCTCGAAATCAAGCATTTTACAGCAGGTTGGAGCAGCCTGTATCTCAGCACAGGAATAAGGTAGGGAAGAATTCTAAGGCTCATTTTGACTGCCTCCAGAAGTTAGATCAGATGGCAAATTGGATTTGGTGCTAGGTCTTTCCCTTTAGGTTTTACCCCAACAATGTTTTCATTAGTTTCGCTCACTCTCGAAATCAAGCATTTTACAGCAGGTTGGAGCAGCCTGTATCTCAGCACAGGAATAAGGTAGGGAAGAATTCTAAGGCTCATTTTGACTGCCTCCAGAAGTTAGATCAGATGGCAAATTGGATTTGGTGCTAGGTCTTTCCCTTTAGGTTTTACCCCAACAATGTTTTCATTAGTTTCGCTCACTCTCGAAATCAAGCATTTTACAGCAGGTTGGAGCAGCCTGTATCTCAGCACAGGAATAAGGTAGGGAAGAATTCTAAGGCTCATTTTGACTGCCTCCAGAAGTTAGATCAGATGGCAAATTGGATTTGGTGCTAGGTCTTTCCCTTTAGGTTTTACCCCAACAATGTTTTCATTAGTTTCGCTCACTCTCGAAATCAAGCATTTTACAGCAGGTTGGAGCAGCCTGTATCTCAGCACAGGAATAAGGTAGGGAAGAATTCTAAGGCTCATTTTGACTGCCTCCAGAAGTTAGATCAGATGGCAAATTGGATTTGGTGCTAGGTCTTTCCCTTTAGGTTTTACCCCAACAATGTTTTCATTAGTTTCGCTCACTCTCGAAATCAAGCATTTTACAGCAGGTTGGAGCAGCCTGTATCTCAGCACAGGAATAAGGTAGGGAAGAATTCTAAGGCTCATTTTGACTGCCTCCAGAAGTTAGATCAGATGGCAAATTGGATTTGGTGCTAGGTCTTTCCCTTTAGGTTTTACCCCAACAATGTTTTCATTAGTTTCGCTCACTCTCGAAACCAAGCATTTTACAGCAGGTTGGAGCAGCCTGTATCTCAGCACAGGAATAAGGTAGGGAAGAATTCTAAGGCTCATTTTGACTGCCTCCAGAAGTTAGATCAGATGGCAAATTGGATTTGGTGCTAGGTCTTTCCCTTTAGGTTTTACCCCAACAATGTTTTCATTAGTTTCGCTCACTCTCGAAATCAAGCATTTTACAGCAGGTTGGAGCAGCCTGTATCTCAGCACAGGAATAAGGTAGGGAAGAATTCTAAGGATCATTTTGACTGCCTCCAGAAGTTAGATCAGATGGCAAATTGGATTTGGTGCTAGGTCTTTCCCTTTAGGTTTTACCCCAACAATGTTTTCATTAGTTTCGCTCACTCTCGAAATCAAGCATTTTACAGCAGGTTGGAGCAGCCTGTATCTCAGCACAGGAATAAGGTAGGGAAGAATTCAAATGCTCATTTTGACTGCCTCCAGAAGTTAGATCAGATGGCAAATTGGATTTGGTGCTAGGTCTTTCCCTTTAGGTTTTACCCCAACAATGTTTTCATTAGTTTCGCTCACTCTCGAAATCAAGCATTTTACAGCAGGTTGGAGCAGCCTGTATCTCAGCACAGGAATAAGGTAGGGAAGAATTCTAAGGATCATTTTGACTGCCTCCAGAAGTTAGATCAGATGGCAAATTGGATTTGGTGCTAGGTCTTTCCCTTTAGGTTTTACCCCAACAATGTTTTCATTAGTTTCGCTCACTCTCGAAATCAAGCATTTTACAGCAGGTTGGAGCAGCCTGTATCTCAGCACAGGAATAAGGTAGGGAAGAATTCTAAGGCTCATTTTGACTGCCTCCAGAAGTTAGATCAGATGGCAAATTGGATTTGGTGCTAGGTCTTTCCCTTTAGGTTTTACCCCAACAATGTTTTCATTAGTTTCGCTCACTCTCGAAATCAAGCATTTTACAGCAGGTTGGAGCAGCCTGTATCTCAGCACAGGAATAAGGTAGGGAAGAATTCTAAGGCTCATTTTGACTGCCTCCAGAAGTTAGATCAGATGGCAAATTGGATTTGGTGCTAGGTCTTTCCCTTTAGGTTTTACCCCAACAATGTTTTCATTAGTTTCGCTCACTCTCGAAATCAAGCATTTTACAGCAGGTTGGAGCAGCCTGTATCTCAGCACAGGAATAAGGTAGGGAAGAATTCTAAGGCTCATTTTGACTGCCTCCAGAAGTTAGATCAGATGGCAAATTGGATTTGGTGCTAGGTCTTTCCCTTTAGGTTTTACCCCAACAATGTTTTCATTAGTTTCGCTCACTCTCGAAATCAAGCATTTTACAGCAGGTTGGAGCAGCCTGTATCTCAGCACAGGAATAAGGTAGGGAAGAATTCTAAGGCTCATTTTGACTGCCTCCAGAAGTTAGATCAGATGGCAAATTGGATTTGGTGCTAGGTCTTTCCCTTTAGGTTTTACCCCAACAATGTTTTCATTAGTTTCGCTCACTCTCGAAATCAAGCATTTTACAGCAGGTTGGAGCAGCCTGTATCTCAGCACAGGAATAAGGTAGGGAAGAATTCTAAGGCTCATTTTGACTGCCTCCAGAAGTTAGATCAGATGGCAAATTGGATTTGGTGCTAGGTCTTTCCCTTTAGGTTTTACCCCAACAATGTTTTCATTAGTTTCGCTCACTCTCGAAATCAAGCATTTTACAGCAGGTTGGAGCAGCCTGTATCTCAGCACAGGAATAAGGTAGGGAAGAATTCTAAGGCTCATTTTGACTGCCTCCAGAAGTTAGATCAGATGGCAAATTGGATTTGGTGCTAGGTCTTTCCCTTTAGGTTTTACCCCAACAATGTTTTCATTAGTTTCGCTCACTCTCGAAATCAAGCATTTTACAGCAGGTTGGAGCAGCCTGTATCTCAGCACAGGAATAAGGTAGGGAAGAATTCTAAGGCTCATTTTGACTGCCTCCAGAAGTTAGATCAGATGGCAAATTGGATTTGGTGCTAGGTCTTTCCCTTTAGGTTTTACCCCAACAATGTTTTCATTAGTTTCGCTCACTCTCGAAATCAAGCATTTTACAGCAGGTTGGAGCAGCCTGTATCTCAGCACAGGAATAAGGTAGGGAAGAATTCAAATGCTCATTTTGACTGCCTCCAGAAGTTAGATCAGATGGCAAATTGGATTTGGTGCTAGGTCTTTCCCTTTAGGTTTTACCCCAACAATGTTTTCATTAGTTTCGCTCACTCTCGAAATCAAGCATTTTACAGCAGGTTGGAGCAGCCTGTATCTCAGCACAGGAATAAGGTAGGGAAGAATTCTAAGGCTCATTTTGACTGCCTCCAGAAGTTAGATCAGATGGCAAATTGGATTTGGTGCTAGGTCTTTCCCTTTAGGTTTTACCCCCAACAATGTTTTCATTAGTTTCGCTCACTCTCGAAATCAAGCATTTTACAGCAGGTTGGAGCAGCCTGTATCTCAGCACAGGAATAAGGTAGGGAAGAATTCTAAGGCTCATTTTGACTGCCTCCAGAAGTAGATCAGATGGCAAATTGGATTTGGTGCTAGGTCTTTCCCTTTAGGTTTTACCCCAACAATGTTTTCATTAGTTTCGCTCACTCTCGAAATCAAGCATTTTACAGCAGGTTGGAGCAGCCTGTATCTCAGCACAGGAATAAGGTAGGGAAGAATTCTAAGGCTCATTTTGACTGCCTCCAGAAGTTAGATCAGATGGCAAATTGGATTTGGTGCTAGGTCTTTCCCTTTAGGTTTTACCCCAACAATGTTTTCATTAGTTTCGCTCACTCTCGAAATCAAGCATTTTACAGCAGGTTGGAGCAGCCTGTATCTCAGCACAGGAATAAGGTAGGGAAGAATTCTAAGGCTCATTTTGACTGCCTCCAGAAGTTAGATCAGATGGCAAATTGGATTTGGTGCTAGGTCTTTCCCTTTAGGTTTTACCCCAACAATGTTTTCATTAGTTTCGCTCACTCTCGAAATCAAGCATTTTACAGCAGGTTGGAGCAGCCTGTATCTCAGCACAGGAATAAGGTAGGGAAGAATTCTAAGGCTCATTTTGACTGCCTCCAGAAGTTAGATCAGATGGCAAATTGGATTTGGTGCTAGGTCTTTCCCTTTAGGTTTTACCCCAACAATGTTTTCATTAGTTTCGCTCACTCTCGAAATCAAGCATTTTACAGCAGGTTGGAGCAGCCTGTATCTCAGCACAGGAATAAGGTAGGGAAGAATTCTAAGGATCATTTTGACTGCCTCCAGAAGTTAGATCAGATGGCAAATTGGATTTGGTGCTAGGTCTTTCCCTTTAGGTTTTACCCCAACAATGTTTTCATTAGTTTCGCTCATTCTCGAAATCAAGCATTTTACAGCAGGTTGGAGCAGCCTGTATCTCAGCACAGGAATAAGGTAGGGAAGAATTCTAAGGATCATTTTGACTGCCTCCAGAAGTTAGATCAGATGGCAAATTGGATTTGGTGCTAGGTCTTTCCCTTTAGGTTTTACCCCAACAATGTTTTCATTAGTTTCGCTCACTCTCGAAATCAAGCATTTTACAGCAGGTTGGAGCAGCCTGTATCTCAGCACAGGAATAAGGTAGGGAAGAATTCTAAGGCTCATTTTGACTGCCTCCAGAAGTTAGATCAGATGGCAAATTGGATTTGGTGCTAGGTCTTTCCCTTTAGGTTTTACCCCAACAATGTTTTCATTAGTTTCGCTCACTCTCGAAATCAAGCATTTTACAGCAGGTTGGAGCAGCCTGTATCTCAGCACAGGAATAAGGTAGGGAAGAATTCAAATGCTCATTTTGACTGCCTCCAGAAGTTAGATCAGATGGCAAATTGGATTTGGTGCTAGGTCTTTCCCTTTAGGTTTTACCCCAACAATGTTTTCATTAGTTTCGCTCACTCTCGAAATCAAGCATTTTACAGCAGGTTGGAGCAGCCTGTATCTCAGCACAGGAATAAGGTAGGGAAGAATTCTAAGGCTCATTTTGACTGCCTCCAGAAGTTAGATCAGATGGCAAATTGGATTTGGTGCTAGGTCTTTCCCTTTAGGTTTTACCCCAACAATGTTTTCATTAGTTTCGCTCACTCTCGAAATCAAGCATTTTACAGCAGGTTGGAGCAGCCTGTATCTCAGCACAGGAATAAGGTAGGGAAGAATTCTAAGGCTCATTTTGACTGCCTCCAGAAGTTAGATCAGATGGCAAATTGGATTTGGTGCTAGGTCTTTCCCTTTAGGTTTTACCCCAACAATGTTTTCATTAGTTTCGCTCACTCTCGAAATCAAGCATTTTACAGCAGGTTGGAGCAGCCTGTATCTCAGCACAGGAATAAGGTAGGGAAGAATTCTAAGGCTCATTTTGACTGCCTCCAGAAGTTAGATCAGATGGCAAATTGGATTTGGTGCTAGGTCTTTCCCTTTAGGTTTTACCCCAACAATGTTTTCATTAGTTTCGCTCACTCTCGAAATCAAGCATTTTACAGCAGGTTGGAGCAGCCTGTATCTCAGCACAGGAATAAGGTAGGGAAGAATTCTAAGGATCATTTTGACTGCCTCCAGAAGTTAGATCAGATGGCAAATTGGATTTGGTGCTAGGTCTTTCCCTTTAGGTTTTACCCCAACAATGTTTTCATTAGTTTCGCTCACTCTCGAAATCAAGCATTTTACAGCAGGTTGGAGCAGCCTGTATCTCAGCACAGGAATAAGGTAGGGAAGAATTCTAAGGCTCATTTTGACTGCCTCCAGAAGTTAGATCAGATGGCAAATTGGATTTGGTGCTAGGTCTTTCCCTTTAGGTTTTACCCCAACAATGTTTTCATTAGTTTCGCTCACTCTCGAAATCAAGCATTTTACAGCAGGTTGGAGCAGCCTGTATCTCAGCACAGGAATAAGGTAGGGAAGAATTCTAAGGCTCATTTTGACTGCCTCCAGAAGTTAGATCAGATGGCAAATTGGATTTGGTGCTAGGTCTTTCCCTTTAGGTTTTACCCCAACAATGTTTTCATTAGTTTCGCTCACTCTCGAAATCAAGCATTTTACAGCAGGTTGGAGCAGCCTGTATCTCAGCACAGGAATAAGGTAGGGAAGAATTCTAAGGATCATTTTGACTGCCTCCAGAAGTTAGGTCAGATGGCAAATTGGATTTGGTGCTAGGTCTTTCCCTTTAGGTTTTACCCCAACAATGTTTTCATTAGTTTCGCTCACTCTCGAAATCAAGCATTTTACAGCAGGTTGGAGCAGCCTGTATCTCAGCACAGGAATAAGGTAGGGAAGAATTCTAAGGATCATTTTGACTGCCTCCAGAAGTTAGATCAGATGGCAAATTGGATTTGGTGCTAGGTCTTTCCCTTTAGGTTTTACCCCAACAATGTTTTCATTAGTTTCGCTCATTCTCGAAATCAAGCATTTTACAGCAGGTTGGAGCAGCCTGTATCTCAGCACAGGAATAAGGTAGGGAAGAATTCTAAGGATCATTTTGACTGCCTCCAGAAGTTAGATCAGATGGCAAATTGGATTTGGTGCTAGGTCTTTCCCTTTAGGTTTTACCCCAACAATGTTTTCATTAGTTTCGCTCACTCTCGAAATCAAGCATTTTACAGCAGGTTGGAGCAGCCTGTATCTCAGCACAGGAATAAGGTAGGGAAGAATTCTAAGGCTCATTTTGACTGCCTCCAGAAGTTAGATCAGATGGCAAATTGGATTTGGTGCTAGGTCTTTCCCTTTAGGTTTTACCCCAACAATGTTTTCATTAGTTTCGCTCACTCTCGAAATCAAGCATTTTACAGCAGGTTGGAGCAGCCTGTATCTCAGCACAGGAATAAGGTAGGGAAGAATTCTAAGGCTCATTTTGACTGCCTCCAGAAGTTAGATCAGATGGCAAATTGGATTTGGTGCTAGGTCTTTCCCTTTAGGTTTTACCCCAACAATGTTTTCATTAGTTTCGCTCACTCTCGAAATCAAGCATTTTACAGCAGGTTGGAGCAGCCTGTATCTCAGCACAGGAATAAGGTAGGGAAGAATTCTAAGGATCATTTTGACTGCCTCCAGAAGTTAGATCAGATGGCAAATTGGATTTGGTGCTAGGTCTTTCCCTTTAGGTTTTACCCCAACAATGTTTTCATTAGTTTCGCTCACTCTCGAAATCAAGCATTTTACAGCAGGTTGGAGCAGCCTGTATCTCAGCACAGGAATAAGGTAGGGAAGAATTCTAAGGATCATTTTGACTGCCTCCAGAAGTTAGATCAGATGGCAAATTGGATTTGGTGCTAGGTCTTTCCCTTTAGGTTTTACCCCAACAATGTTTTCATTAGTTTCGCTCACTCTCGAAATCAAGCATTTTACAGCAGGTTGGAGCAGCCTGTATCTCAGCACAGGAATAAGGTAGGGAAGAATTCAAAGGCTCATTTTGACTGCCTCCAGAAGTTAGATCAGATGGCAAATTGGATTTGGTGCTAGGTCTTTCCCTTTAGGTTTTACCCCAACAATGTTTTCATTAGTTTCGCTCACTCTCGAAATCAAGCATTTTACAGCAGGTTGGAGCAGCCTGTATCTCAGCACAGGAATAAGGTAGGGAAGAATTCTAAGGCTCATTTTGACTGCCTCCAGAAGTTAGATCAGATGGCAAATTGGATTTGGTGCTAGGTCTTTCCCTTTAGGTTTTACCCCAACAATGTTTTCATTAGTTTCGCTCACTCTCGAAATCAAGCATTTTACAGCAGGTTGGAGCAGCCTGTATCTCAGCACAGGAATAAGGTAGGGAAGAATTCAAATGCTCATTTTGACTGCCTCCAGAAGTTAGATCAGATGGCAAATTGGATTTGGTGCTAGGTCTTTCCCTTTAGGTTTTACCCCAACAATGTTTTCATTAGTTTCGCTCACTCTCGAATCAAGCATTTTACAGCAGGTTGGAGCAGCCTGTATCTCAGCACAGGAATAAGGTAGGGAAGAATTCTAAGGATCATTTTGACTGCCTCCAGAAGTTAGATCAGATGGCAAATTGGATTTGGTGCTAGGTCTTTCCCTTTAGGTTTTACCCCAACAATGTTTTCATTAGTTTCGCTCACTCTCGAAATCAAGCATTTTACAGCAGGTTGGAGCAGCCTGTATCTCAGCACAGGAATAAGGTAGGGAAGAATTCTAAGGCTCATTTTGACTGCCTCCAGAAGTTAGATCAGATGGCAAATTGGATTTGGTGCTAGGTCTTTCCCTTTAGGTTTTACCCCAACAATGTTTTCATTAGTTTCGCTCACTCTCGAAATCAAGCATTTTACAGCAGGTTGGAGCAGCCTGTATCTCAGCACAGGAATAAGGTAGGGAAGAATTCAAATGGTCATTTTTGACTGCCTCCAGAAGTTAGATCAGATGGCAAATTGGATTTGGTGCTAGGTCTTTCCCTTTAGGTTTTACCCCAACAATGTTTTCATTAGTTTCGCTCACTCTCGAAATCAAGCATTTTACAGCAGGTTGGAGCAGCCTGTATCTCAGCACAGGAATAAGGTAGGGAAGAATTCTAAGGCTCATTTTGACTGCCTCCAGAAGTTAGATCAGATGGCAAATTGGATTTGGTGCTAGGTCTTTCCCTTTAGGTTTTACCCCAACAATGTTTTCATTAGTTTCGCTCACTCTCGAAATCAAGCATTTTACAGCAGGTTGGAGCAGCCTGTATCTCAGCACAGGAATAAGGTAGGGAAGAATTCTAAGGATCATTTTGACTGCCTCCAGAAGTTAGGTCAGATGGCAAATTGGATTTGGTGCTAGGTCTTTCCCTTTAGGTTTTACCCCAACAATGTTTTCATTAGTTTCGCTCACTCTCGAAATCAAGCATTTTACAGCAGGTTGGAGCAGCCTGTATCTCAGCACAGGAATAAGGTAGGGAAGAATTCTAAGGATCATTTTGACTGCCTCCAGAAGTTAGATCAGATGGCAAATTGGATTTGGTGCTAGGTCTTTCCCTTTAGGTTTTACCCCAACAATGTTTTCATTAGTTTCGCTCATTCTCGAAATCAAGCATTTTACAGCAGGTTGGAGCAGCCTGTATCTCAGCACAGGAATAAGGTAGGGAAGAATTCTAAGGATCATTTTGACTGCCTCCAGAAGTTAGATCAGATGGCAAATTGGATTTGGTGCTAGGTCTTTCCCTTTAGGTTTTACCCCAACAATGTTTTCATTAGTTTCGCTCACTCTCGAAATCAAGCATTTTACAGCAGGTTGGAGCAGCCTGTATCTCAGCACAGGAATAAGGTAGGGAAGAATTCTAAGGCTCATTTTGACTGCCTCCAGAAGTTAGATCAGATGGCAAATTGGATTTGGTGCTAGGTCTTTCCCTTTAGGTTTTACCCCAACAATGTTTTCATTAGTTTCGCTCACTCTCGAAATCAAGCATTTTACAGCAGGTTGGAGCAGCCTGTATCTCAGCACAGGAATAAGGTAGGGAAGAATTCTAAGGCTCATTTTGACTGCCTCCAGAAGTTAGATCAGATGGCAAATTGATTTGGTGCTAGGTCTTTCCCTTTAGGTTTTACCCCAACAATGTTTTCATTAGTTTCGCTCACTCTCGAAATCAAGCATTTTACAGCAGGTTGGAGCAGCCTGTATCTCAGCACAGGAATAAGGTAGGGAAGAATTCTAAGGATCATTTTGACTGCCTCCAGAAGTTAGATCAGATGGCAAATTGGATTTGGTGCTAGGTCTTTCCCTTTAGGTTTTACCCCAACAATGTTTTCATTAGTTTCGCTCACTCTCGAAATCAAGCATTTTACAGCAGGTTGGAGCAGCCTGTATCTCAGCACAGGAATAAGGTAGGGAAGAATTCTAAGGATCATTTTGACTGCCTCCAGAAGTTAGATCAGATGGCAAATTGGATTTGGTGCTAGGTCTTTCCCTTTAGGTTTTACCCCAACAATGTTTTCATTAGTTTCGCTCACTCTCGAAATCAAGCATTTTACAGCAGGTTGGAGCAGCCTGTATCTCAGCACAGGAATAAGGTAGGGAAGAATTCAAAGGCTCATTTTGACTGCCTCCAGAAGTTAGATCAGATGGCAAATTGGATTTGGTGCTAGGTCTTTCCCTTTAGGTTTTACCCCAACAATGTTTTCATTAGTTTCGCTCACTCTCGAAATCAAGCATTTTACAGCAGGTTGGAGCAGCCTGTATCTCAGCACAGGAATAAGGTAGGGAAGAATTCTAAGGCTCATTTTGACTGCCTCCAGAAGTTAGATCAGATGGCAAATTGGATTTGGTGCTAGGTCTTTCCCTTTAGGTTTTACCCCAACAATGTTTTCATTAGTTTCGCTCACTCTCGAAATCAAGCATTTTACAGCAGGTTGGAGCAGCCTGTATCTCAGCACAGGAATAAGGTAGGGAAGAATTCAAATGCTCATTTTGACTGCCTCCAGAAGTTAGATCAGATGGCAAATTGGATTTGGTGCTAGGTCTTTCCCTTTAGGTTTTACCCCAACAATGTTTTC